>NW_007727147.1:275421-292156 GCF_000696425.1 Galeopterus variegatus | reverse complement strand
GGGAAAAAAAAAAAAAAAAAAAAAAAAAAAAAAAAAAAAAAACCAGCTTAGAGTAGTGGGGTTCCAGTGGCTGCAGAGAAGAATGACATCAAAGGCAAATAACTAGATTCCTGCTTATGGAGAGGAAGGGAAGACTTCAATTTCTAGCAAGGTAGAAATAGCCAATTCATTCCATGACTTCAAGTATGTACCATCGAGGAAGGACGCTTCTTCCGAGTCCTGACCCAGGTTTAGATTTAACAATGGCTTCTCTGAATCCAGAGTCTAGACAACATCCCAACGATCTGGCTATCCGTCAGCATCTAGACCTGCGCTGCCCAACACGGCAGCCACTGGCCACACGTGGCTACTGAGCACCTGCAGTATGGCTAGTCCGAATTGACATGTTCTGTAAGTGTAAAATACACATGGGATTTTTGAAGAAGTTAAAGAAAAAGGGAATGTAAAATCTCTCATTAAGAGTTTTTATGTTGATTACGTGTTGAAATGATAACATTTTGGATATGGTTGGTTAAATAAAATAAATTATTAAATTTGATTTCACCTATTTATTTTACTTTTTTAAATGTGGCTACTGGAAAATTTAATATTGCTAGGTGGCTTGCATTGTATCTTCATTGGACAGAGCTGATCTAGACAGTGTTATACTCAATGGTTTGAATTCGAAGTGTGGCAAAATTTGCAAAGGGACACCTCTTCAGCCCAACACCAACAGAAAACACTTTCATGTGGGTCCTTCTGGATTGCAAGTTCTCTCCAAGCAACAGTGGGGGTGATGATTCACCTCCCTTGTATTCTCCCTTTATTTGGAGTGTGTCTTTCAGCTTTCCAAAATGCTTTCAGACTGACTGTTTGGCTCAGTTGGTTAGAGCACGGTGTTATAACACGAAGGTCATAGGGGTTCGGATCCCCACACCAGCCAGCCACTAAAAACAAAACAAAAGGCCTGTCAAAAATGCTTTCACCCTCGTAATCTCATTTAACTGATAGCTACACCTAGGCAAATATCATAACTTTTAAAAGACCTCCACAAACATGGAAAAGATAAACAAATTTGAGTAACTAAAAATTTAAAACTTTTATATATGTGAAGGGGAGAAAATATTTCTTTCAGTTTACAAAAAGATTTTCATAGCCCTAATCTCATTTAACTGATGACTACACTCAGACAAATACCTTATTACTTCTAAAAGAGTTCCAAAACAACAGAAAAGATAAATTTGATTGGATAAAATTTTGACATTTTTATACACTTACGAAAGAAAATAGTAACAAAAAGGCAAGCAACATATACCAGAAAGTGTTTGATACAAATAGCAAGGGGTTAATTTAAAATAATGTATAAAAATCATTTATAAAATAATATAAAATCATAGTAATGAGCAAAAGACATCAAGATGATTCACAAAAGGCTCAATGAGGAAATAACTTCCACCCTTCAATAAGCAAAGAAATTCTCATAAAACAGTAAACTTTGTGTTGCTGTTGTTGTCTAGCTACATTATCTATTAAAAATAAAAGAAAGTAAGAATATACAATGCTGGAGAGGGGATAGTTTGTTTTAAGATTGAGTTACAAAATTGGTGTCACTTTCTGTGAAAACTATTTGGCAGTATATATCAAAATATATAAAAATGGGGAAAATCTTTAATCCAAGAATTCCAGTTCTAAGAATCTATTCTAAGGAAATAATCTCAGAACAAGTCAATGGAAAAAAATACACATTGAAGTATTAATTTTAAATGTGAAAAGGTGAAGGGAAAAGACCTAAATAATACATTAGTAATCAGTGTTAAAGCAATATGTGTGAGTATATGTATATATGTATATACACACACACATATATATCTTTTAAAAATACCAGAAGAAAAATGCAGTAAGATTGTATAATAGTGTTTATCTCAGGGCAAGATTATGTATGAGTGATTTTTTTTTCTGCTATACTTTCCAAATTTTTCACAATGGTCATATACTTCTTTTATAATCAGAACAGAAACTTTAAAATTCCTAAGTAGTATTATTTTTACAGCTTCCTTTGTTAACCTAATCTAGTGTCTAATTACCTCAAAAATGGAAAAGTCCAGGTATGGGTAATTTGGACTTATTTAGAGAAGTATTTACTCTCACAGGCCTTAGCTCATCTGATTCCAATGAATTCTGTTAAGCTGAAAATCCTGTCCATAAATTTGGAAGTTCCTGTGCACGTTTCAGTATTTAGCTGAAAACACAGCTGCTTCTGTGGGGCATTTACTCTGTGTTCTAGGATCTCTGCCAGCTTCAAAGAGGAGGAGGCAGACAGGGACAGGGAGACAGAGCAAGGGCAAGGGGATGACAGGGCAGGAGTCCCAGCAGAGCTGAGGTCATCTTGGGGCAGGGATTTAGCAGAGCCAGGCCAGGGACATAGGGGGAGGAAGGAAGGGAAGAGAGAAATTAGGAAATTATAATGTGCTTTTTAAACCAGCAACACCAGAAATCTGATAGTTTAACCCAAATAACCTATAGGGAAAATATAGAAAAATGGTCAGGGCCCCTCAGATGTTCAGAATCCTGCCAAGCGTTTGATGTAAATAGGCACATGCACCCAGGTGGTCCTTGTTTATCATCTAATGTAAGTGCATATGGACACCCAGGTGTCCTGGGTTATGGACTTAAGTATAAAGGACTAATGGCTCTGATACCCAAGGCTGCAGCCCCCTCAGAATACTCCAGGAATTCACTAGGGCAACTGCTCCAAGCTATGAATAAAACTATTAATTTTTTTACCCACAGCTCTCAGGATTTTTCCCTATTTCCTAGTTCATGGACCTGCGTGTGAGAGGTTTGTGACCCAGTCTGTACCACGGGCTTGAAGGGTTTGTGAACCCTAAGCCCTAGCTTGACATGCCCCTTTTTGACATTACCCTTCTGGGATACCTTCTCACCACACTTACAATTGCTCTTCCTTTAATTGAAAGCTGTCATGTTTATTTCTGCTTGACACTGAAGAATTCCAGTCCTTCTCACCTTCACTCCACAGAAGGAAGGACTTTAAGCAGCTGGCCTGTGATCCATTCATTTACCTAAAGGGAATGTGTGGGAGGGGAGGCAGTGCTATGGATTAGATGTGGTTTGTCTCCACCAAAACTCATGTTGAAATGTGATCCCCAGTATGGCAGTGTTGGGAAGTGGGGCTGAATGGGAGGTGTTTGGGTCATGGGGGCTGATACCACCTGAATGGTGTCCTCCCTTGGGGATGAGTGAGTTCTCTCAAAGAAATGGATTAGTTCCCTTGAAAGTGGATTGTTAACCAGAGCCTGGCTCCCTGGGTTTCTCTATCTTGCTTCCTCTCTAGCCATGTGATCTCTTACACATCCTCTCTTCCCCCTTCCACTTTCCACCACAAGTTGAAGCATCATGAGCCCTTTACCAGATGCAGCTGCCCAATCTTGGAACTTCCAGCCACCATAATGGTGAGGCAAATCTCTTCTCTTTATAAATCACCTAGCCTCAGGTATTGTTATAGCAACGCAAAACAGACTGGGAGGAAGGATGGGTCTTCAGGGAAAAGGAAAAAAGGCAGATGACCCTATCCAATTTTCTTATTGACTGAACCTCCAGGTAAATAAACTAATGTTTGCTAGGAGGATAAAACCTTATGTACAGAATGCCCTTAGCAGGATATCTCTGGCCAAAGGATTTCTTAGAATCATGACACCTGAAATCTTTGAGGAATGGTTCCCTGGAGAATGTCATGCATGTTACAAAGTAAGGAGGGGTATAAAAGGACCTCTTTCGTAATTTAAGTGTTTTCCACTGTGTACCTTACCTAGTATTCTGAGTCAGAGTCCAGTGAGTGAAGGAGGGTGTATTGCTAGGGCCGAGCGACCCTACAGACCCGTTGTAGAGATTGGGTCACAAACTCCTCACCTGTAGGTCCATGAGCTAGGTAATAGGAAAAGATCCTGGGTGTTGTGGGTAAAAACAAATAGGCTTTGTTCAGATGCAAGCTCAGGTAGCTAGCAGCAGCCGCCCTAGTGGCATCCTGAGTGGAGGGGGCCCTGTGGATCAGAGCCACTCATCCTTTATACTTTCGTCTAATAACCCAGGACACCTGGGTGCACATGCGCAATTACATTAGACAATAACCAAGAACACCTGGGCACATGTGCATATATACATCAAATGCTTGACAAGATTCCGAACATCTGAGGGGCCCTGACCATTTTCCTATATTTTCCCTACAGAGGATCCTAGGGAGACATCTATGATGTCCCAAACCTTCCTCTGCTTCATCTGAGCCTCTCAATTGCCGGCATCTTTGAAATTATTAGTAAAGCTTGATACTGGGTAAGATTTATGATCCATATGAATCTAATCTGAAGATGTGTTTTGCTCACTCCACCCAACCCCATCACTTGATTCCTACTTTCTAATTCTTCCATATTTTTCTACCCTAGCTCTTCTGTAAATTACCTCTATCCTTTTTCAAGACATGCAGCTGCAAACTAAACCACTTCCTCATCACTCCAAGCACATCTAGAGCATACTGTGACCCTACAAACAAACCCAGTCACACTGATCCTTTCATAAGAGGGACAGGACGCTTGCTCTCTGTCACCTGTTAATGGCAGTAGGGTTCTTTTAACAGCTGGGAGTTATTATTTAAATTCAAGCCTTGTAAAACATTTTTCTTTACAATTCTAATATCTCATTCACAGTCTGTTTTTACTCCTCCATATTCTCCAGCTGTTCCTGCAGGTGCTACCTCCCTGCTCAGGTGTTTGGGGTTTACTCTACAAAGCCCTTAAAGCATGATGTGATGCTGCAAGCCTCAAGGCAAAATAATCACTTAGGCTGAAGCAGTCCTGGAATTGCCTGGAAACTAACTGCTTAAGGCATTTGTTTGTAATTACCCCAGTCTTTCCTGGCTACTATAGACACATTAATGATTCCCTGCCAAGCCAATTAGGAAGCTGCCTTACAAATCCTAAAGTCAGCAGCATTACAAGTTTTCGTGACCTTTGCTTTGTCAGTCATCTGCCTGCCTCCTTATTAGCACAATAGGCTTTAATTGATTCAAACAAAGCCCTTAAAACAATTGCAGTGGATTTAAAATCACAGAATGTGGAGAAAAAATAGTGGCTGGCACTAATCCAAGACAGGGCACATTTTAACATATTTGGAAACTACAGTGTAAATAAACTGTGACGTAGACTAATCTCACATAACAGATCACTGTATATTTGTTTTTAAAGGAAAAAAATCATCAGTAAATAAATATTTTACACCCATAAGTGAAAAAGCTAGAAGATTCTCACAGTTTAGAAGAGGATTTCTTCTTCTAAAGTATCACAAATTAGTGGGCGTAGGAAGCCCTCCTCAAAGGGGTTACTTATGTGTCCTTTTTGTGTGAAAAATCATCTGGGCCAAGTCTACTGCTGCAGACTGGATGCCCCCAACCTCATTGAAGCTTAAATCCCCGCTTTAACTGTTGAGGGTGGGAAATCCTATTGTGTAATTGAAAGGTCGGGCCTTGAAGAGGTGATGAGATTGTTGGACCATGCCATAGTGGATGGATTAAAATGGTGGTCAGGGGTGTGGTTCTGAGGGCCTTAAAAGGAGAGTGAATGAGGTTAGTCTCTCTGCTCCACCATTTCAGTGTGATGCCCTGCTGTCACTGAAGCCACCACCAAAGAAAGCCTTCACCAGGTATGTTCCCTGGATTTTGGACTTCTGAGCCTCTGAAACTGTAAGCAATAAATTTTGTTTTCTTTATAAAATACCCAGTTCCGTGTATTTTGTTATAAACAACAGAAATGAACTAATACATCTACTGAGCACCACGCAAAAGGCTTGGGTGACCTTGAGTAGGAGTCAAAAAACTTTTTATGGAGAGAGCCAGATAATAAACATTTTAGGTCTCTGTCAGAGCTACTCTACTCTGTCAGTGTAGCACAAAAGCAACCATGGACAATATGTAAACATGTGGGCATGATTGTGTTCCAATAAAACTTTATTTACAAACACAGGCAGCAAACTGGATTTAGCTCATGGGTCACAGTTTGCCTTGAATGTAAAAGGAAATATGTAGCATGAAGGAATCAAACCCACCTCAAAAATGCCCCCAACTTCCACTCCAGGCCCAACACATGCATCTCGTTCAAAGGGCACAAGTGAGGTCTGGCTTCTTAAAACGCAAACACATAGGAAAACAATATTTATCAGCAAGGCCACGGATTCGGATCCCATATAGGGATGGCTGGTTGCTCACTGGGTGAGCGTGGTGCTGACAACACCAAGTCAAGGGTTAAGATCCCCTTACCGGTCATCTTTTAAAAAAAAAATAAAAGGAATACAATATTTAATGTTTCTTTGGTTAAAAGCCACATCACTACTCCACAGTGCATAGGCCTTTAAATGTGGGACTTTTAAGATTATGTCCTGCACACCTCCTTCTGTCAGATGAGAAAACAGGCCCAGAGAGGTTGAGTGGCCTGCCAAAGGTCACACAGGAAGTTAGCAGTAGAGTCAGGAGATAGTAGTGGGAGTGGGCCTGAACCCCAAGGAATCCTTTCTGCAGAGCTACCCTCCTCCTTGTGCTCAAGTATCTGTTTCACTTTTCAGACACATTACCAGAGCCCCATTTAAACGATGTCTCACACAGAACCCCAAATATAAAATACACATGAAAGGAAGGATGCCTCTCTCCCTCTTCCTGGTCCCACTCGAAACCCATGGAGCACCTGGAAGGGATCCTAAAGATCAAGGGAACCAAGTAGTTCGAAGTGTCTTTAGTTACCATCTATTACCCTCTCAGTCTCTTATTTCTAGAACTCCCCTCCTCTACTTCTCCGCCCTGTTAAATGCCCAGTGCCCCCGTCTCCCAACCTTCCTCTCCACATCCTTCAATCAAAAGTTGTTAGTCTTGGCTCCCATTCCTTTGAAAAAGTAATTTATGCTGACTGATTAATAACTGGTAAATTAATTTATTTTGCTGAAACATAATCAATCTGTTTCTGATAAGACTGTGATGTGTTATTCTTCCCCGATCTGTGGCTTGAATTTTAAAGGTGCCTTTAATAACTCAACACAGTGTTTTTGAAACTATGTCAGAGGCTTCTCCAAAGATACCTAGAGTTCTGCCTAAGATGGGAAAATCTGGGCTCCTACCTCTATTGTGACCAGAGTAGCTTTAATTCGATCAATTTCCTGGTAGATTTCATGTGGGGGAAAAGAGACAACAGAAAAATGTTTAAAAACTACAGACATAGCCAAAGCATTGACCCATGATCAAGATCTCAGTCTACAATGCCAGTGTGGAAGCTATTTTAAGGGTGTCAACAACTGGGAAGCATCTGAGATTTTTACCCCCTTATAAACCGACAACTTCTGCCAGTTTCATGGGTGCTGGCAAAAAAACATGAGACTCCTGGATCAGCATGTTTTTATGCCATTTGTCCCAGTCCCAGTTTCCAAAGAGTAATGCAAAGAGGGACAAATGATGCCTGCACATGCAGTAGGCTGCATCACAAGAGAGGAACCCTGAAATTAGGGAACCTGAATCTTTTGTAATGGGCAACAAGCCTGCCTGCCCTGTGCACCAGAAGGAGACACTATCTCCACCTCCTAAGGCTGTGCATTACATAAACATCCTTGAAAAGGTACAAAACAAAGAGCAAACAGTGCCTCTGCTCAGAGATACACAGAGACTGGCAGACCTGTGCAGAATTGTCTCCCAGTGGGGAGTGTTGGAGGGGTGGAATGCAGTGGTTAAGGCTAGGCCTGCTCAGGACTCCCAAAGAATATAAACTTCCCAGACTGGGAGCAACAGGGGTCAGAGGGAAAGAAAAAATCTTGCAAAGGGACAAATGAACATTTTCTGCTTGCTTAGTTTGAAAGCACTTCCCACCCCTCTTATGACAAATTTTAAAACACTCGCCATGGCCTACAGGCCTTCTATAACCTGGTCCTTGCTAGCATGTCCAGTGTCACTCAGGCCCCCTACTGCAGCCACGCTGGCTCTCCTGCTGTTCCTTGTACACACTTTGCTCATTCCTGCCTCGGAGCCTTTGCATCTGCTGTTTCTTCCCTTGACAAGACTTACTCCTCCACCTCGTTCAGGACTCCACTCCCCAGCCCAGAGTCACTCTCTGCGTCCTTACATTGTCTTATTTTTCTTCAAAGTACTTATCACTACCTGACATTATATTATATGTATTTGTTTATTTGTTGCCAATTTCCTCTCAGTAGAATGTAAGCTCCCTGAAGGCAGACCCTTTTCTTACTTTACTGCTATACCCACAGTTTCTACGCCTGATTAACAAAAGAAATAATTATTTTTTATCTTGTCAATGGCATGTCAACCATTATAAGTTGCATTGTGTCCCTCCAAAATTCATATGTTGAAGTCCTAGCCCCCAGTATTTCAGACCTTATTTGAAGATAGTGTCTTTACAGAAGTTAATCAAGTTAAAACAAGGTTACTAGGGTAAGCCCTCATCCAGTGTAACTAGTGTCCTCAAAAGAAGGAGAAGTTTGGACACAGACATGCACAGAAGGAAGACAATGTGAAGATATGGGAGAAGGCGGCCTTCTACCAGCCAGGGAGAGAGGCCTGGAGCAGATCCTTCTCTCTTGGCCCTCGGCAGGAACCAACCCTTGATCTCAAACTTCCAGTCTTCATCACTGTGAGAGAACTAACTTCTATTGTTTAAGCCACCCAGTTCCTTGGTACATTGGTATGGCAGCCCTAGCAAACTAACACACCCATTGAACTCACAAAATGAATCAAATAGCATGGTGCTGATAACACCAATGTCCAGGGTTCGATCCCTGTGCCAGCCAGCCGCCAAAACAACAACAACAACAAAAATGAATCAAATAAACAAATCCATCTGTGAAGTATGAGTTTTTCTACTTTAGAACTTCTGAATAAAACGAGTACGACCCAAGCCTCTTATAACAAAAGTTTGTTACTCATTTGTACATCCATAAATGCAAAATGGCAGAGTAGAAAGTGCACGGGCTGAGTCCGGGTTCCACCCCTGACTACAAGTCATTCAACCTCTGTGACCTCAGTTTCACCAACTGTAAAATGGTAGACACTAGCACTGCCAATGAACAGGGCTTGTGAACCTCAAATGTTACATAGTCACGCACCATGTATCAATGTTTTGGTCAATGATGAACCATATATACTCTGACAGTCCCATGAGATTATAATGACAACACCACATAAGCCTAGGTGTGTGGTTGGCTATTCCATCTGGGTTTGTGTAAGCACATCCCATGATGTTCACACAATGATGAAATTGCCCAACGAGGCATTTCTCAGAACATATCCCTGTCGTTAAGCAACACATGACTGTATGTGAAAGCGCTCTGTAAAGTGCTGTGCAAATATTATTAGGACAGACAAGCACAGCGTCAGCTGTCAAACGGCTTAAAAAGCCATAGTGTCGACTGCCAGCCACACTCAGAGGCAAAAGTTTCATAGAAAACCATCACTCTGAAACATTTCAGTACGTGCTCTTTCTAGTTTCTATATAACCAAAGGTACTTTTTATTCCCCAAATATCACTTCAAAACAGGTAAAAGTACAATGTCATGGATTAAAATATGAAGGCGAGGACTGAGGAGTCGATGAAATGCTATGTTTTTGGACACTCGGCAATCAAAAGCCCAGATATATCTGGTCCTGAGACCGTTCCTCCCGATGCCCGGATCACACCCTGTGTCAGAGAGAATGTCACATAAAGACAGGCACAGACAGACAGAGGCAAAAGTGCCCTGAGCAAGTAAAATGAAGAAATGGATGAACGAAACGAGCCGAGGCTCTGCTTGCTTCCCTTCTTGGCTGTTCTACACAGTCCTGCTCTCGACTTTCTGTAGCTGGGAGGTGAGTCAAAGGGATGGGAAACAGCAGAAATAAGAGAACAGGAAACGGCCTTTTGAAACTAGGGCAGGGGAACAGGTAGAGTGAGCGGTATGAGGGACAGTCAGGATTACAACATCAGCCAAGCCTCTGCCAGCGGGAAGGGAGATCATTTCTCAAATGCCCTGCCTTACCGGACCAGTCAGATGGGAAGGACAGTCCAGGCACCCCAGGGAGATGTCCACATGCTCCTATTGTGCAACTCAAGGACGTGTTAGATGCTGACTGCCAGCTCATGCCAGGGTTCGTCCTCGAACAATCAGCCCTTGGGCCCCACAGGATCGTTTGGGATGGTGGTGGTCTGGCTTGTCCAGTGCCTGGGCCTCCACCCTCAGGACCCTGGATCCCCAGCTGCTGGCAGTGTTTCCAAGGTGACAAAACTGCTCCAACTCCAATTCAGGAAAGACCCAAACCTGCAGCACAATTACCTATGGATATATTTGGAAACCCAGTCAAAAAAAAAAAAAAACCCCACTGAGCTGGGCTGGCCTCTCTGCTCAGAAAACCACTCCTCTCCCTCATATTTCATCAATTGTGATGAACTTGCGTTCACAGGTTCCTCTTTCAAAATTTCAAAGCAGGTTAAATTCATCAGCCATTCACACCCCACATCGAATTCCTCTGGTTTTCTGCTAATACCCACATTTTTCCTAAAACTCCCAGTTGAGCTGAACCTACACAGAGTAAATGGACATTTAATTGGGTAGGAAGATGGGAGAAAAATATGTTAGGGTTGGGGTACTTGCGGGGAGAACCAGACTTGGTAAAGAGTCAACCAAAGCGGACATAGCCAGAGGGTAACATGACAAGACCCCTGGAGAGGGGCCATCCAGAAGTTAAGAGGGGAGCCCAGGATGGAAGGGGACTGTTACTGCATGCAAAGGACGCCTGCCTTGCTAGTCACAATTACTCCTTTGGGTAGCTCAGTCCTACTCCAAAGGGTCTACTTCACTCTAACACATTACTCAATCCCTCCAAACTTCCACCTGGAGAAGCAAAGGGATCATGGCTTAAGAATATATACTAGATGCCACGGGAATCGCCCCAGGCTCTCCCAAGCCAGGGCAGTGGGGGCCCACAGGCCTCGGTCACACTCTCCCAACACGAGCGACCAGCCCAGTGATGACCACCAATGAGCTGCCACAGGTAGTGCCCCGGGCAGTTTGAGGCCAAGGACCTTGGCCATGGTCCCCCCTCACACACACCTGCAGCCAGCCCAGTGACAACCACCAAACCAGGACAAGAAGGGCCTTGGGTTCCCAAGCTGAAGAGGTGAGAGGCAAGGGCTTTTGCCACACCTCCTGACATCTTCACCCAGCCCAGCAATGACCAAGCCACCCCTGGAAGCCCCCCAGTCTCACCTGCGGGAATGTGGGGGGTGCCACAGGCCCCAATCCCACCCCTCCTCCTTCCTCCTTCTTCCATCCCATTTCCTTCCCCTTTTCCCTCTTCCCCTCCCTCCCTACTGCTCTGCAACAACATCATAGAATGTAAAAAATGATATGAATAAAATTTTTAAAAAAGAAAAAAAAAAAGAATATGTATTAGTCATTCCCCATTAGAAAAAATACAGAAACCTCACTGACTTCAGACAGATCATACTACATGTAGCATAAGACAACAAAGAGAATCCCTAAATATTTTTTTGCAGACTGCCACGGTTGGATTGGAAAAGTGGACACCTTGACCAGTCCACGGGCGGGAGGTCTCTCCCTTCTCACAACCTGTTGCCATTCCCAATCCTAGTTCTCCTTGGAGTCCCCAAAACTTTAAGTGATTGCTGGGAAAGAGACCAGAGCAAATAGACAAAAGGCACATCCCAGAAGCATGTCCTGGGCTGTATCAGTAAACTCAACTGTACTGGATTTTTTATCTCCACTACTTGTACCTGTTTTCTAAACTTTCTGGTCAACTCACTCAGGCTGGCAAAAAAATGAAAATAAAAAACAAGCTAGAACAGATTGAAGTACATTTAGTTGTAGAAATGAACAAAAACTGTTTTGGTTGTGTTACAAAAGGCTGATTCCCGCCACACCCTCCTTTGATGGCTTGCCTGACATCTGCGATTGCACAGCCAGGGCACAACCTGTGGTCCCAATGCACACTTCCCCCATGTCACAAACTCTACCACAAAAAATGTTATTTATGGAAGAAGGAACTGGGTTAATTTTGACTCAGGTCCATTCAAAATTGCCCCAAGTTAAGAGCTTTAATAAGAACAATGACAACAGCAAATTGGTAAAAGAGCTTGAGTGTGACTTTACCTCACCTAATTTGTGATTAAACATGACAACTATTTCAAGAGGGTGTGCCTAGTTTGTATTCATTAGCTATGTGGCCTGCCTCTTAGATTGCAAAACCATCAAATGGCACAGCTCACTCCTAGGCTGTAAATAGCAAGGTCATGTGTAACAATTATGTAACAACAGGTACACAGGACCTTGGCATTCAAATGGAAGGGTTGTTTCACGTCAAGAAAAATATGGTCTCCTTCCAGAACACCCTGCAGATTAAGCCCAAGAAGTAGCAGATCTGTGCCCCCATCAGAACCGGGCAGGTGCTCCCACTACCCCCACATGTTCAATCAAAGCAAGAAAGCAAGCCAAGCTGTCCCTACGGAGTGCTCTTCAGAACCCTCCCGCCATCCCCAGCTGAGCTCCACCACCTCAGAAGTCCCAGTGCGTCAGTATCAAGGGCTCTCATGGCTCTAAGCAATTAAGAACCTTCTGGTTTATTCCAAGAGGAGCATGACCAACCAAAGGAAGGGGTGGGGGCCGGGGTGCCTGGTAGGGAGGAGTGCTGAAAAAGCCAACAAATAAAGCTCTGTTCATTAGCATGTGAATGCACTGGCAGTCGGAGGGGAAGAGAGCTCCAGAGAAAAAGCCTGACTTGGAGGAAGAGTCTCCTAATGCTGAAAAGATAAATGCTGGCTTCATGCCCTTTCTACCTCAGTCCACTTCGGGAGGATTCCTCAAAGTCTGCTCCAGCTCCTCCTACACACACACACACACACACAGACACACACACAGACACACACACGCACGCATTCTCCCTCCCTCCCTCCATCAGTCCACTTCGGGAGGATTCCTCAAAGCCTGCTCCAGCTCCTCCTACACACACACACACAGACACACACACACACACACACACACACACAGACACACACACAGACACACGCACGCACGCATTCTCCCTCCCTCCCTCCATCAGTCCACTTCGGGAGGATTCCTCAAAGCCTGCTCCAGCTCCTCCTACACACACACACACACACACACACACACACACACACTCTCCCTCCCTCCCTCCATCTCTCTCTCTCCCCCTCCTCCCAGCACCACTCCCTCCCTACCCTCCTTTCTCCAGCACACCCACAGCAAAACAAAGCAAAACCATTTAGAAAGACCCAGGGAAACAGCCACCACAAAATGTGTTATGAAATGAGAGAATTTTATCTTATATGAAAAATCTGTATGTGTACAAAACAGTACATCTGAATTATATTCAACCATACAGAAAACCACAAGATAAAGTAAAAGCCTCCTTCCCTCCACCCACTTCTAACAAGTTCAGAGATAACTTGCCATAAATCTTATCACCGTGTGTTAGCATATATATGCTTTTACACAAACGGGATACGTTTCACACAAATGGAATAATAGTACACATGTCCACTTAGCAACAGATCATAACCATCTTTCCACGTCAATACATATAAATCCTGCCTCATTGTTTCTCAAGCTATATAGCATTTATTAATATAGCTATTTATGATATATTTAATGGGTACTTTCATTGGATAGTTTTATTTCCAGACTTTTACTTTTCAAAACAATACTGCAAAGAACATAGATCTTTGTTTCACACCACGAGAATATCAATAGGATAGAATGGGAACAGCAAAACTGCTGGGTGAATTGATTTAATTTAGATTCAATATTTAGGCTACTCGACCTTAAAAAGAACCTTAAACTGATGAGTTCAGTCTAAATGACTGATGTGGAAGCAAAGGAGCTATTTTGATCACAAAGAAAACCATTCTGGGGCACACTTCCCATGGGCTCAGCCAAGAGAAACATATGGATCTTTACTGAAAGCTGCCACAGGCCATTCAGGCAGAGATTTCTTAAAGAATAATAAACTCAGAAGCTTCTGTGCCCTCAGTTGGCTTTATATATTAAATAGTAAATCAAGAAAATGAATGAGCCGTCAATAGGAAAAGAGTATATCTATGGGCAACAGAGATGACATCATTATTTGATTGGGAAGATAGTTTATTATTAATTATTTGATTAGAAGATAAAAAGTCTCATGGGGAAAAAATGGGATAGTAGGACGTCATTTCCTTGCTGAGCCTTGGTAGTGTATTAAGATTCATTTGCAACCATCTGTGTGTTCCCTTAGTCTACAATTTCTACAGATCCCATGCTCCATTGTATCCCACGTCTCTTTCTTTCCAGTCCTAATCTATTGGCTCTGTTTGGGTATCTGCCTCTTCGCCTCTTCAAGCCTTTATTTGAAATCCATCTTTTGTTCTCATCCCCAGACTCATCTAATATTACATTATTCTAGATTTCCCTTGATTCCACATTCAGTTGTCTGCCCTCCCATACCCCTGCCTGTGTCCAGTGCCCATGTCCATGGCTATTGCTCATTTGGGGACAATGTTCAGAAATCCCCATTGACCACCATCAAGGGACAAGAGGTCCTAACCAAACAACATGAATAACTTCATACTAGAGATAAAATCACCAAATAATCACACCTTGAAGACAATAGTAGATGGTATATTATACATAAAGTCCTTAGAGCAGCACCTACAACACAGAGAGCGCTCCACAAGTGTCAGTTCCTTTGTTCTTTGTCACCAAGCCACCTTCCTATATGGTCACTGGCTTCCCTTACAGATTTTGTTATAGGGGAGAGACTGCACTGACTAGTCAAGTTTATAACCCACCAGATGGTTATATGCATTTAGGTTTATATGGCAGTATTTTTGAATATTTGGTTAGTGTTGTAAAACACTCTGTGATGGTTACTTTTATGTGTCAATTTGGCTGGGCCATGGTGCCCAAATACTTGGTCAAATTTTATTCTGGATATTTCTATGAAGGTGCTGTTTTGAATGAGATTAACATATAAATCAGTAGACTTTTTTTTTTTAAAGATGACCAGTAAGGGGATCTGAACCCGTGGCCTTGGTGTTATCAGCACCAAACTTTCACAAGTGAGCCACGGGCTGGCCATAAATCAGTAGACTTTTTTTTTTTAAAGATGACCAGTAAGGGGATCTGAACCCGTGGCCTTGGTGTTATCAGCACCAAACTTTCACAAGTGAGCCACGGGCTGGCCATAAATCAGTAGACTTTGAGTGAAGCAGATTACCATCCATGATGTGGGTGGGCCTCATCCAATCAGTTGAAGGCCTTTATAGAACAAAGACTGACTATCTCTTTTCCTCCTCCCACCCCAGGCAAAAAGGAATTCTGCCAGCAGACTACCTTTGGACTTGAACTGCAACTCTTCCTAGGGTCTCCAGCCTGCCTACCTTCCCCATCAGATTTTGAACTTGCCAAGCCTCTGTAATCATGTAAGCCAATTCCTTAAAAATACATCTCTATCTATGTTTCTATCTATCCACACACACTGTTGGTTTTGTTTCTCTGGAGAACCCTGAGTAACACACCCACTAAGTTCAAATAGCTCTAGCAGTGAAAAAAATCACATTCAAAGCTGATCACCAGGGCTGGCCCGTGGCTCATTTGGGAGAGCATGGTGCTGACAACACCAAGTCAAGGGTTGAGATCCCCTTACCGGTCATCTTTTTTTTTAAAAAAAAAAAAAAAAAAAGCTGATCACCAGATCTTGGACAGAAGTCACACCACCCACGGTACTGCAAGCCTACGAGTTTTGCATGAATAATTAACCAGCCTTCCTCACTGATACATCTATCATATTGACCTAATAATAGTTGTGAAACTGGAAGTGAGTCCATACTATGATGAAAGAAAAAACTAACTTACGGCAATATCGACCAGCTAGCTCTCATACTGAGTTGAGAGACAGGGGACCTAGGAAAAAATAGGAAAGAATTTCCTACATTGCTAACATAAAATTAACATCAAGACTAAAAGATATTAGTCTTTTGGGTGTGTGAAGATCTGACAACACTCTAATTCCAAATCAAATCTGCCTGACTTAACATTAGACACATCGTTTTTAATAGAAAATTAAACTATTATTAGGCACATCAGGCAGAATTTGAGCTTTTGTTGAAACATATCCTATATATGAGAATAGCCTAGATACCTTTGAAATAACAATCACACATCAGAATTTTCTTTTTTTTTTTTTCCTTTTTGTCTTTTTTCGTGTCCGGCAACGGATCACAACCCTCAGTGTCGCGCCCGTACCGGACCGGGACCAGCAACGGGATCGCAACCCTCGGTGCTGCGCCCGCCCCTCGCTCAGCCAGTGAGCGGCAGGTCTGTATGTGGGATCCGAACCCTCGGCGGGAGCGCCGCTGCACTCCCAAGCGGCGCACTGTAGCAGTGCGCCACCAGGCCGGCCCCAGAATTTTCTTAAGAGGGAAATAAGTTGGGCAGTATCTTATACTTTTTTCCTATAAAGTTCTATGCCTTTGGGCTTCATTTGCCTCCTGGTTGCTCCTGTTCATATTTAAAATAAAGGACAAACAAAATTATTTAGCTCTCTGCTCTAAATCCCAATTCTCCCACTCATTTCTTCCAGTACCTTGTGCAGATGATTGAAAGTCTCTAATTGTATATGTCAAAATATCTCCTTCATAGGGTTCCTGTGAGGATT
>NW_007727147.1:258324-275168 GCF_000696425.1 Galeopterus variegatus | reverse complement strand
CCCTCGGCGGGAGCGCCGCTGCACTCCCAAGCGGCGCACTGTAGCAGTGCGCCACCAGGCCGGCCCCAGAATTTTCTTAAGAGGGAAATAAGTTGGGCAGTATCTTATACTTTTTTCCTATAAAGTTCTATGCCTTTGGGCTTCATTTGCCTCCTGGTTGCTCCTGTTCATATTTAAAATAAAGGACAAACAAAATTATTTAGCTCTCTGCTCTAAATCCCAATTCTCCCACTCATTTCTTCCAGTACCTTGTACAGATGATTGAAAGTCTCTAATTGTATATGTCAAAATATCTCCTTCATAGGGTTCCTGTGAGGATTTGCATTTGTCCAAATAGCATGTAGCATGCTGCTTAGCACACAGCATAACAGTTAATAAATATCATTACCTAGAAAACAGAGGGCAAGATCCCTTGATTCTCAGATTCTAAATAGCTTTTTTATTCCTCCCACCCCCCCAAATCCTCTAAACCCAAATAGTCACCAGCAAAGTAAAATAAAGAATGGGTGCATTCAATAATCCAGATAATCTGGACCCCAAAGAAAGAGGCCTCTGGAGAAACCCAGAATTATCTTGAGAATTTAATTTTCCACTGGTATTTTGCTCCTCCATGACTGCTCAGTAGCTAATGCTCACCCATGAGTAGAGAGATCAGACAGCCCCAAAAGCGTGGGTCCTGTACAATTCCCAGAGGCCTGTAGAGACAGAGTAACACAGGGCTGACCTGGAATATCTGGGCCTCGGAGTGCTTAAGATTTTCATGGCTGGTACATGATCAGTTCAACCCTTTCTCCGCCTTTCTCACATTCTCCCACCGAACAGTCCAGT
Organism: Galeopterus variegatus; assembly: GCF_000696425.1. NCBI lineage: Eukaryota > Metazoa > Chordata > Mammalia > Dermoptera > Cynocephalidae > Galeopterus > Galeopterus variegatus. The sequence continues at coordinate 274,340 of NW_007727147.1, read as the reverse complement.
CAACTCTGCTGTGTAGCTTCTTGTGGTATCAGGGATATGACAGACTAGGTATGTAATCCAGACAGTGGAAACAGCCCCTGGGAATGTCTGTTGCTACTTTAAACTTTTACAGGAACTGTTTATGCTGCCTGGCATCACTCTGGCAGCAGGTAGTCCTGATGTACAGGAAGAGCCTAATAAACGGTGAACCAGGAATATGTTATGTTTTTGCCTCTGTAGTTTTAAAAAATAGTATTTAGGGCCGGCCTGGTGGCGCACTGGATAAGTGCGCCGCTTGGGAGGCGCGGCGGCGCTCCCGCCCGAGGGTTCGGATCCCACATACAGACCAGTTCCCGCTCACTGGCTGAGCGAGGCGCGGGAGCGGCACTGAGGGTTGCGGTCCCGTTGCCGGTCCCCGGTCCGGTACGGGGGCAACACTGAGGGTTGCGATCCGTTGCCGGACACGGAAAAAGACAAAAGACAAAAAAAAAAAAAATAGTATTTAGCTGTTCCCGGGGGTTCAGCAGAGTGTGGTTTTCATGGGATCGCTCAGCCATGCAAGCTTCTGGTGATCTCGTGGACCCTGCCGATGTGTAAATATTGCCTCACTCGGTGACAAGTAGGCAGGTACTTGTCATGAGAACTACATACGTTTTTGAGCACATAACTACTTAATAGCTTTAGAAAGGAGCATAGAATTGCTATCACCCATTATGCCAAAGAAACAGCACGTATTTTTGAACCAAAACAGTGCTTAAGAGTGTTTATGAGAATGATCTGATATTTAGCATATATTTTCTTAATCGAAAGTATAAAAGGATTTTTTAGCATAATAAAAATGTGGAAGCTATGTATAAACTCCTAAAGGAACAGTTACCAAACCATCAGAAGGGGCACCAAATAACATAGTCCAGAGAACAGTAAACAAAGTGAAGAAAGGAACAGAATGAAACATTTTGGAGCTAATGCAACAGAAGCCTGGGGAACGAGTCTTAACTAACTGCAACCACCAAGGAAAAGCATGACCTGGGAAATGAGTGTTGTGTCCGGGAACACTTCCTGAAACGTGGTCACCATCCTCAAACCAAACATAGCTCTCAACCACCAATGTGAAAACGCCTTTCATACTCAGTGGCATCAGCAAGGCACAGAGACAGGCTTTGGACAGACTTTGCTCATGCATCTTTAAATCTATATTTAATCACTGACATTATCTGTTCCTCCCTGATGATTTCAGTCATGATACTCAATATATATTGTCTTTGGATTCATAAAGCCCAGATTCAAATCCTGGCTCCAAAGTCAACAGCTGTGTAACCTTGGATAAGCTGCTTAAAATGGAAATAATAATGGAACCTATCTCACTGAGTTGTTGTTTAAAAGAACACAGTTAACAAATGCAAAGTGGTTAGAACAGAGTCTGGCACCGTTTTCATTATCATTAATATCCTAGAGGACAAGATCGTTCAGTAGGATTACAATTACTTATATAAACAAATAAATAAGGTGCATCCATATTTCATCAACAATCATTAAGCTCCCTAGAACAGAGTGTATTATGTAAAGTACAACTAGTTTAACGAGAATGGACATAAGGATGATGATTTAGTGACAGGATTTTGAGGTTGTTTACTATTTCCTCCTCAAATGCAAAGTACTTTATGTCATCATTCAAAGACAAGAGCAATAATTTTTCCACTACTTGGAGGCCTGCAAATGCATCATGTCTTCTGCTGAGTGTTTTCCATCAGCCCTTGAAAGCTTCTGTACATGAAAGTAGATTCTGTGTACAAGATTTAAACAATGTTACTTTTTATATTTTTTTGACACTTCAAATTACTTTAATTTCACATCTTTACTTCATTGTTTGATCTATATATCTTCTTTTCTGACTTTTTCTCAATTTTCACAGTGCAAATTTAGCCTTAACTATTTGTAGTTCTTCCTCTACCAGCTTCAGAATTCATAAGGGAATGTAGGTAGTACCCAAGCTGTCTTGAAATTATTTTTCACTATCTAGAGAATTCCAAATATGAACATTTTGAGGTCTTTCATGCTATTGCTACTCAAGGAAAAACATTCTGTTCTGTTTTCCTTATAACATGCTTGAGCTTCTAAAATTGTATCATGTAAAAATATCTAGGGTTCCTTGCTCCTCAGTAGGTGGAATTTGATTTTCTTTTAAAACCCAAATCCTTTGTTTTACTAAAATTTGTACCACTTTTATCCCGTGTGGAAAAGAAAATAAGCAATAGTAACAGATATAGAACTTGCTCAGACTTAAAACATCCCCCATCGACTTCCTGCCTTCATCTTCTAAACCAATGGCAAGTTCATTATTCAATCATACTGAACAAAATAACAATAATAATAAGTAGTACAAGTCTCACTATAAACATCCTTATATATCAGTACTCCATAAACACACTTTGTTTAGGTGAAACATTTTTTAATATGTGGTATCATTTTAAGATCTGACCATTTCATACGAAAATTTGAATTTTCAGCTTCTCTTTAAAGATCGAAAGTTCCGGGCCGGCCCGGTGGCGCACTGCTACAGTGCGCCGCTTGGGAGTGCGGCGGCGCTCCCGCCGAGGGTTCGGATCCCACATACAGACCGGTTCCCGCTCACTGGCTGAGCGAGGTGTGGGAGCAACACCGAGGGTTGCGATCCCGTTGCCGGTCCCGGTCCAGTATGGGCGCGACACTGAGGGTTGTGATCCGTTGCCGGACACGAAAAAAGACAAAAAAAAAAAAAAAGAAAGTTCCAGCATTTGAGGGTCCACATTCTCAACAAACCAAACAGCTATCTGGAGCTTAGCAGCTGCTCCCCTTAAACACAGTATGAGTTTCCAATGTCATTCAATAGGTGGGGGGTGAAGGGGGTGTCCAATATACTCACTGATGTTACTGCCTAGTCCCTGGAGGGATCCAAGATTATAACCTCTGTTCTGCACCCTGAAGTGTTTTTCCTAGTTTCCTTCAAGAATGGAGCACTGTCATAATTTTGACATTTTAAATGTACACACTTTGACCGAGCATTTCTACCCCTAAAAAAACTACAGAAGATCATACCAGTATATGTGGATGTCTGCTGTAGCATTTCTTCTAATAGCAAAAAAAAGGAATCAACCTAAATATCAACAAGGACTGGTTGAATAAACAATGGCAAATCTATTCAAGAGAATACTAGACAATCCCTAAAAGCAATGAGGTAAATCTAAGCATGTTGAAATGGAAATATGTCAAAAATATATTAAGTGGAAAAAAGCAAAGTACAAAACAGTACATAATATATGATCCAATCTATGGGGAAAATGAACTGCATTTCAAATTTTGGGGAGAGAATATAAGCAACTTTTTAAAAACCATGTTACTTTTATACTTAAAAACACAAAAAAGAAAGCACCATAAATAGGGATATTTCAAATTGTTTCATGTATAATTACATCACATCTTTATGTTATTTATTTGATGTCTTGGTAACAGAGTTTCCCTACAGTCAAGCTTGACTTCATTTCTTAGGCAAAAAGAAGAAAAAGCTTTCTGGACGGCCCTTCATACAGGCCCAAGGACCAGCACAGAAAGAGAAATGGGCCAATGTGGAAGCTGAGCTTATTGAGAGGACAAGATTGTTTTTTAGCTCATGTTGCCTGCATTATCTTTTTTTTTTTGTCGTTGTTTTGGGCAGGATCAGGGAAGATGAGGAGGAAAAAAGAACTGGTTCTATTCTTACTAGCAGAAACCCTAACTGGTCAACCCCATACAGTAGTGTAAGGACTGCTCTTCCCATCAAAGGGAAAACAAGGCCATGGATTCCCATTCATATGCTCAGGAAGGGCAGCCAGGGCAGGCTGTTCTTGGCAGCAGCAGGCTCCAAGAGAGGTTTTCAGTGTTACCAGTCAAAGAGGGGATTTTGCTGGGGACATGGGAAGCCAGAGATTGCATGATGCTAGGGCACCAGTGGGATGCTACACAGTGACAGCCACTGCGGGACTCTCCAGCCCACCATTCCCCAGGCCTCAAGAACCAGAGGCAACTTTCGGCTTTCCCCCACCCTGTGATCCCCACCTCTCACCCCCTAAAGGCATCCAAATCCCACCACAATAAAAGGACCAGGATACATAGCACTTCTAAAAGTTATCTCTCCTTCTGAAATATGTTTTCTGGGGAAAAAATAGCAAAAAATTAGCAAAAATAAAGAAAACTAGATAAGGAACAGATGACTCACAACATCCTCCTCCCCACTACATGCTCACTACATGGTGCTTTTCTACAGAGCCAGAGCCTGGGGTTCTAATTCTCCCTGTTCAAGATACGAAGAAACGGGGTAGTGTATGTTTAATACAGGTGTCTACTCAGACCTAACCGATGAACACAGAAGTCAGAAAACCTAAGTTGCATTAGTCAGAAAATGATGTCATACATTATTCTATATAGTACTGTAACACTGCGTTTGAAAGAAAGAAGAAAAAACATGATCCACTTTGTTGTTTTCTCTTAACTTATAGAGTCCTCTCCTTTTTAGTACTCTAACATTCCCATATAAGTAACTTTGGATTTAGAGTCATTAGGAGTGGTTTCAAGCCTTACTGCAAAAATCATCCCAGATATGGCAGATCCCCTGCTGTCTGATTAATATGCACAGTTTAAGAAGCTCTAAATAGAAAACAAGCAAACAAACAAAAAACCAATTTGGGCCGCACTTATTCAGAATTAGCGATAATGCGAAGCACCCTTCAAACTTCAGTCTGAATCATCTAACCATGGCTCGCTGAAACTGTGGAAAGATTAGGAAGGGCTGTTTAAGCCATTTAAGACATTAAACTATCTTCAGGCTCTTGAACAGCAGTGCCTTGCAGGTAATTTGTCTCATTAAGGTAATAATTAGAAATAAGTCATATCTATTTATCAAGCAGGTCTATCAAGAGTAGCTATAATTAGCAACTAGTGATAATATATGCTGCTAAAATACCTGCCCTTCATTTCAAATATCTCATCCTTCATCCTTTTCATTATTTCAAACTGGTCTTCTCAGCGATTGCTATTTTGTACTACACAGCATCACCTGCACACAGCAAGATGTCAGAAGGTACTTACCTCTGAGTCTCTGGCCTGCTGATTACGAACGACTATCAAATTGTACAGGATTCTGTCGTCATCTGCCTCTGTGTGGGACACATCGTGAGGTATATTCCACAAATTTTTTTCATCATCCCTCGCCAGAGTTGCTCCAAATGAGGAATACAGATTGTTACCACTGTGATATTAAAAAAAAGGGAGGATAAGGGTTTGTAATATACATATAACATATTATATATCTTATCTATGCAACATACAATATAAATTTTAAATATATATTATATAATACCTAATGTAATATATAAATATATATTTATAAACAAAAAGGTCTGAATTCTTTAATAATTAGGCATACCACAATAGAACAATAAAAACAAAAAAATAAATAAGTCGCTTTAAAAAGAGCAGAAGACAGATGTAACCACATACCTTGGCAGAGGTAATTACTACAGTTAAACATGAAATTCAGCACTGGGTACTCCAGCAGCTAAGACAAAAAAGGAAATCCAATGGGGAATAGAATTCTTGTGTGATTAAAAGAAGAAAACAGGGCCGGCCCGGTGGCGCACTAGGTAGAGTGCAGGGCTTGGGAACGCGGTGGCGCTCCCGCCNCGGGAGCGCCGCTGCACTCCCAAGCGGCGCACTGTAGCAGTGCGCCACCAGGCCGGCCCCAGAATTTTCTTAAGAGGGAAATAAGTTGGGCAGTATCTTATACTTTTTTCCTATAAAGTTCTATGCCTTTGGGCTTCATTTGCCTCCTGGTTGCTCCTGTTCATATTTAAAATAAAGGACAAACAAAATTATTTAGCTCTCTGCTCTAAATCCCAATTCTCCCACTCATTTCTTCCAGTACCTTGTACAGATGATTGAAAGTCTCTAATTGTATATGTCAAAATATCTCCTTCATAGGGTTCCTGTGAGGATTTGCATTTGTCCAAATAGCATGTAGCATGCTGCTTAGCACACAGCATAACAGTTAATAAATATCATTACCTAGAAAACAGAGGGCAAGATCCCTTGATTCTCAGATTCTAAATAGCTTTTTTATTCCTCCCACCCCCCCAAATCCTCTAAACCCAAATAGTCACCAGCAAAGTAAAATAAAGAATGGGTGCATTCAATAATCCAGATAATCTGGACCCCAAAGAAAGAGGCCTCTGGAGAAACCCAGAATTATCTTGAGAATTTAATTTTCCACTGGTATTTTGCTCCTCCATGACTGCTCAGTAGCTAATGCTCACCCATGAGTAGAGAGATCAGACAGCCCCAAAAGCGTGGGTCCTGTACAATTCCCAGAGGCCTGTAGAGACAGAGTAACACAGGGCTGACCTGGAATATCTGGGCCTCGGAGTGCTTAAGATTTTCATGGCTGGTACATGATCAGTTCAACCCTTTCTCCGCCTTTCTCACATTCTCCCACCGAACAGTCCAGTCAACTCTGCTGTGTAGCTTCTTGTGGTATCAGGGATATGACAGACTAGGTATGTAATCCAGACAGTGGAAACAGCCCCTGGGAATGTCTGTTGCTACTTTAAACTTTTACAGGAACTGTTTATGCTGCCTGGCATCACTCTGGCAGCAGGTAGTCCTGATGTACAGGAAGAGCCTAATAAACGGTGAACCAGGAATATGTTATGTTTTTGCCTCTGTAGTTTTAAAAAATAGTATTTAGGGCCGGCCTGGTGGCGCACTGGATAAGTGCGCCGCTTGGGAGGCGCGGCGGCGCTCCCGCCCGAGGGTTCGGATCCCACATACAGACCAGTTCCCGCTCACTGGCTGAGCGAGGCGCGGGAGCGGCACTGAGGGTTGCGGTCCCGTTGCCGGTCCCCGGTCCGGTACGGGGGCAACACTGAGGGTTGCGATCCGTTGCCGGACACGGAAAAAGACAAAAGACAAAAAAAAAAAAAATAGTATTTAGCTGTTCCCGGGGGTTCAGCAGAGTGTGGTTTTCATGGGATCGCTCAGCCATGCAAGCTTCTGGTGATCTCGTGGACCCTGCCGATGTGTAAATATTGCCTCACTCGGTGACAAGTAGGCAGGTACTTGTCATGAGAACTACATACGTTTTTGAGCACATAACTACTTAATAGCTTTAGAAAGGAGCATAGAATTGCTATCACCCATTATGCCAAAGAAACAGCACGTATTTTTGAACCAAAACAGTGCTTAAGAGTGTTTATGAGAATGATCTGATATTTAGCATATATTTTCTTAATCGAAAGTATAAAAGGATTTTTTAGCATAATAAAAATGTGGAAGCTATGTATAAACTCCTAAAGGAACAGTTACCAAACCATCAGAAGGGGCACCAAATAACATAGTCCAGAGAACAGTAAACAAAGTGAAGAAAGGAACAGAATGAAACATTTTGGAGCTAATGCAACAGAAGCCTGGGGAACGAGTCTTAACTAACTGCAACCACCAAGGAAAAGCATGACCTGGGAAATGAGTGTTGTGTCCGGGAACACTTCCTGAAACGTGGTCACCATCCTCAAACCAAACATAGCTCTCAACCACCAATGTGAAAACGCCTTTCATACTCAGTGGCATCAGCAAGGCACAGAGACAGGCTTTGGACAGACTTTGCTCATGCATCTTTAAATCTATATTTAATCACTGACATTATCTGTTCCTCCCTGATGATTTCAGTCATGATACTCAATATATATTGTCTTTGGATTCATAAAGCCCAGATTCAAATCCTGGCTCCAAAGTCAACAGCTGTGTAACCTTGGATAAGCTGCTTAAAATGGAAATAATAATGGAACCTATCTCACTGAGTTGTTGTTTAAAAGAACACAGTTAACAAATGCAAAGTGGTTAGAACAGAGTCTGGCACCGTTTTCATTATCATTAATATCCTAGAGGACAAGATCGTTCAGTAGGATTACAATTACTTATATAAACAAATAAATAAGGTGCATCCATATTTCATCAACAATCATTAAGCTCCCTAGAACAGAGTGTATTATGTAAAGTACAACTAGTTTAACGAGAATGGACATAAGGATGATGATTTAGTGACAGGATTTTGAGGTTGTTTACTATTTCCTCCTCAAATGCAAAGTACTTTATGTCATCATTCAAAGACAAGAGCAATAATTTTTCCACTACTTGGAGGCCTGCAAATGCATCATGTCTTCTGCTGAGTGTTTTCCATCAGCCCTTGAAAGCTTCTGTACATGAAAGTAGATTCTGTGTACAAGATTTAAACAATGTTACTTTTTATATTTTTTTGACACTTCAAATTACTTTAATTTCACATCTTTACTTCATTGTTTGATCTATATATCTTCTTTTCTGACTTTTTCTCAATTTTCACAGTGCAAATTTAGCCTTAACTATTTGTAGTTCTTCCTCTACCAGCTTCAGAATTCATAAGGGAATGTAGGTAGTACCCAAGCTGTCTTGAAATTATTTTTCACTATCTAGAGAATTCCAAATATGAACATTTTGAGGTCTTTCATGCTATTGCTACTCAAGGAAAAACATTCTGTTCTGTTTTCCTTATAACATGCTTGAGCTTCTAAAATTGTATCATGTAAAAATATCTAGGGTTCCTTGCTCCTCAGTAGGTGGAATTTGATTTTCTTTTAAAACCCAAATCCTTTGTTTTACTAAAATTTGTACCACTTTTATCCCGTGTGGAAAAGAAAATAAGCAATAGTAACAGATATAGAACTTGCTCAGACTTAAAACATCCCCCATCGACTTCCTGCCTTCATCTTCTAAACCAATGGCAAGTTCATTATTCAATCATACTGAACAAAATAACAATAATAATAAGTAGTACAAGTCTCACTATAAACATCCTTATATATCAGTACTCCATAAACACACTTTGTTTAGGTGAAACATTTTTTAATATGTGGTATCATTTTAAGATCTGACCATTTCATACGAAAATTTGAATTTGGACCAGCACAGAAAGAGAAATGGGCCAATGTGGAAGCTGAGCTTATTGAGAGGACAAGATCGTTTTTTAGCTCATGTTGCCTGCATTATCTTTTTTTTTTTTGTCATTGTTTTGGGCAGGATCAGGGAAGATGAGGAGGAAAAAAGAACTGGTTCTATTCTTACTAGCAGAAACCCTAACTGGTCAACCCCATACAGTAGTGTAAGGACTGCTCTTCCCATCAAAGGGAAAACAAGGCCATGGGTTCCCATTCATATGCTCAGGAAGGGCAGCCAGGGCAGGCTTTTCTTGGCAGCAGCAGGCTCCAAGAGAGGTTTTCAGTGTTACCAGTCAAAGAGGGGATTTTGCTGGGGACATGGGAAGCCAGAGATTGCATGATGCTAGGGCACCAGTGGGATGCTACACAGTGACAGCCACTGCAGGACTCTCCAGCCCACCATTCCACAGGCCTCAAGAACCAGAGGCAACTTTTGGCTTTCCCCCACCCTGTGATCCCCACCTCTCACCCCCCAAAGGCATCCAAATCCCACCAGAATAAAAGGACCAGGATACATAGCACTTCTAAAAGTTATCTCTCCTTCTGAAATATGTTTTCTGGGGAAAAAATAGCAAAAAAATTAGCAAAAATAAAGAAAACTAGATAAGGAACAGATGACTCACAACATCCTCCTCCCCACTACATGCTCACTACATGGTGCTTTTCTACAGAGCCAGAGCCTGGGGTTCTAATTCTCCCTGTTCAAGATACGAAGAAACGGGTAGTGTATGTTTAATACAGGTGTCTACTCAGACCTAACCGATGAACACAGAAGTCAGAAAACCTAAGTTGCATTAGTCAGAAAATGATGTCATACAGTATTCTATATAGTACTGTAACACTGCGTTTGAAAGAAAGAAGAAAAAACATGATCCACTTTGCTGTTTTCTCTTAACTTATAGAGTCCTCCCCTTTTTAGTACTCTAACATTCCCATATAAGTAACTTTGGATTTAGAGTCATTAGGAGTGGTTTCAAGCCTTACTGCAAAAATCATCCCAGATATGGCAGATCCCCTGCTGTCTGATTAATATGCACAGTTTAAGAAGCTCTAAATAGAAAACAAGCAAACAAACAAAAAACCAATTTGGGCCGCACTTATTCAGAATTAGCGATAATGCGAAGCACCCTTCAAACTTCAGTCTGAATCATCTAACCATGGCTCGCTGAAACTGTGGAAAGATTAGGAAGGGCTGTTTAAGCCATTTAAGACATTAAACTATCTTCAGGCTCTTGAACAGCAGTGCCTTGCAGGTAATTTGTCTCATTAAGGTAATAATTAGAAATAAGTCATATCTATTTATCAAGCAGGTCTATCAAGAGTAGCTATAATTAGCAACTAGTGATAATATATGCTGCTAAAATACCTGCCCTTCATTTCAAATATCTCATCCTTCATCCTTTTCATTATTTCAAACTGGTCTTCTCAGCGATTGCTATTTTGTACTACACAGCATCACCTGCACACAGCAAGATGTCAGAAGGTACTTACCTCTGAGTCTCTGGCCTGCTGATTACGAACGACTATCAAATTGTACAGGATTCTGTCGTCATCTGCCTCTGTGTGGGACACATCGTGAGGTATATTCCACAAATTTTTTTCATCATCCCTCGCCAGAGTTGCTCCAAATGAGGAATACAGATTGTTACCACTGTGATATTAAAAAAAAGGGAGGATAAGGGTTTGTAATATACATATAACATATTATATATCTTATCTATGCAACATACAATATAAATTTTAAATATATATTATATAATACCTAATGTAATATATAAATATATATTTATAAACAAAAAGGTCTGAATTCTTTAATAATTAGGCATACCACAATAGAACAATAAAAACAAAAAAATAAATAAGTCGCTTTAAAAAGAGCAGAAGACAGATGTAACCACATACCTTGGCAGAGGTAATTACTACAGTTAAACATGAAATTCAGCACTGGGTACTCCAGCAGCTAAGACAAAAAAGGAAATCCAATGGGGAATAGAATTCTTGTGTGATTAAAAGAAGAAAACAGGGCCGGCCCGGTGGCGCACTAGGTAGAGTGCAGGGCTTGGGAAGTGTGATTAAAAGAAGAAAACAGGGCCGGCCCGGTGGCGCACTAGGTAGAGTGCAGGGCTTGAGAACGCGGTGGCGCTCCCGCCGAGGGTTCGGATACCATATAGAGACCGGTCCGCTCACTGGTTGAGTGAGGTGCGGGCGCGACACCGAGGGTTGTGATCCCGTTGCCGGTCGCGGTAGGGGCGCAACACTGAGGGTTGCGATCCCGTTACCGGTCACTAAAAAAAGACAAAAAGGAAAAAAAAAAAAAAAAAGAAGAAGAAAACAACAAGAAGAGATGAACTTTTCACCGGCTCTGAGTTTAAGGAAGCACATACACTTAAAAGTTCAATGATATATAATATCTATCAAATTCTTAACACCAAGAAAATTAATTAATAAATATGCATGTCCATATGCTTTCCATAATAATGTGAGATGTGGAATGAGAATTTCTGTAGCCCCATTTTGTACATCTGCTTTATGATTTAACCTTTTCAAGGTGGTACCCGTGTTTGGGTTTACAGAGATTAGTGACACAGCATCACGTCTAGGACATGCCTGTACACAGCCCCATTTAGCTTGTATGGGACAGAACAGGTAGGGTCCTGCTGGGGTTACTCACTTCATGTAATAATATGCATGAAGCACAGACTACACCTTAATCACAGGGCTCAGTAAAACTGTGAACAGACACAGTCCCTGTCCTTGGACTCACTATAGTACGGGAAACACATTAATGAATGATCACCTGATCATATGACTAAAAACTGTGATTAGCGCTATAAAGGAGGAGTTTAGGGAGCCATGAAAGCATATGCAGAAAATCACAGTGGAGAGGCAAGCAAAGGAGCCAGATGCCCAGGGTCCTGAAACAGGAGACCAGGGCCAGCCCCACCCCCTACCCTGCAACAACATCTTAGAATGTACTTATCAGACATGAGTGTTTCTTTGAGGTGTGTGACTTATCTGCTCATGTCCTTCACCAAATTTCTGCTTAGATTTTTCTAATTCATTTTTAAGATTTCTTTTTGCATTAAGGATGCTAATCTTCAACTGTTAAATTTGTTCCTTATAAATTGATCTTAAATTTAATCTGTGATGTTTTCCTCTGTTTCTATGTTGAGAAAATAATTTTCTATCTAAGCAATAAAAAAGAAAAAGGAAAAGAAAATCCCAGTGGAGTTGGGCATCAGGTAGGCGTCATGAAGAAGGGATGCTTGAGCTTTACATTTAAAGACTAGAATGGAGTTGCGGGCAAAGGAAACAGAATGTTCAGAGGCCGGGGTGGAAGGAAACAGGGTGTAGGCATTAGAAGAAGGGGGCATTGGCCAGAGAATGAAAGGAAAACTGGGAGGTAGCTGGAGCTAGACACAGGGCTTTGCAGGCATGTTTCCTAACACTCCTCTATTATGGTCTTTGTTCCTAAAAGCAAGGCAAGACTTGGGAGGGGTTTAAGCAACACTGTAATGGGACATGAACAACATTACATCTTTAAAAGCATTACATCTGGCTAAAGTACGGAGGATGTTTTAGAGGGGTCAGGAACTGATTTGGGAGATTCATCAAGATGCAATTGAGGTAATGGGTGAGAAACAACGGTATAAGTATTAGAATGATGGTGTGGAGCTGAAGAAAAGTGCGCTGTTCAGGACTATGTAAGGTAGAATTAAGGGGATTTGGAGATGAACTCCCGGGGGCAGAGGGAGGGAGCAAGTAGCGCGTGGTGGTAGGAGTAGAAGATCACTCCGAGCTCTCTGGCTTATTCACCTGGACAGAGAATAATGCCATTCTCTGCAGCACAGCTAGAATGCCCCTGGTCTTGGGCTGGTGAACAACGCAGGTGTGACACGAGCGAATGGTACATGAGGACAGGAAGTCACCCAGATAAGCAGAGGGCACCCGGGAAGCAGGGATAAGAGTAACTGACAGGTGGGCTGAAGGTACAAACGAACATGAGATACTCAGAAGTTGGCACTAAGAAAATGTCACAGCAAAGTATCAATCACCAGATTTAGGTACAGTTACAGGAACCTACCCAGCAAGGGAGGGGCTACATTGCTAGAGTGACATGGTACGGGCCCAGCTGCCAATCAAGGTCTCAGACTTGGGAAAGACAACTCACTTAGGAAAACTAGGGCAAGAGGTGGGGACAGGATGTTGGAACCCAGATTGGCAGGAGGCCGGCTACCTCAATCAGCACAGGGCCCAGTGCAAGGGAGGCAAATGATGCCTTGGTGCCCTGCCTACTCGGGCTTTATAAGTATGTCAAATTTATTCATTCATTTATTCAGTTGTTTATTCAAGAAACATGGAAAGGATGCCTGCTATATACTGGGTACTGGGGCTGGGTGCTTTGGGGATGTGACAGTAAATAGGACGTTATGTTTCTGACATATATAGTCTTAACATAACTATAGTGCAATGACGTAAATGCAATTTTTAAAAAGTCTACACAGAATGTAGTCAGAGCAGAGAGGAAGAAGTGATAAACCATGGTGGTGAGAAAGGGGGTCAATGAAGGTTTCATGGAGGCGACAACCTCTAGCCAGGCCTGAGAAATGCAGAGCTGTTCACCAGGAAGAGAGGCCAGGACAAAGGATTCCTAGCAGAGGGAAGGGCTCAAGCAGGAGCTGGCTTCACGCCCCCACAGGGTTGGGAGTTCCAAGAATTCCTGCATGACTGCATGACATGGTGCACAGAGCAAGGGAATGGCGGGACAGCAAGAAGAAAGGCAATTTGGAGTCAGACTGAAGACAGTCCTAGAGTTCAGGCTTTATTGTGTGAACTGTGACAAGTTATCAAAGGGATGTTGAGTTTTGTCAGGTCTGGGTTTTAGAGAGATGACTCTGGAGGAAGAAGGAACAAGGAGATGGCTTCGGAGGCTGTCATAATCAACCGTTGCACGAGGGCAAGAGCGGTTTTCATGCCACGCTCTTTGAGGTCCTAGAGTCGGGGCTGGGGCCGAGGCGGGCAGGAGTGAAGGAAGAGATGGGCAGGGTGTCCCTGGCAGAGAGAGAAAGAAGCCCACAGACCCACACCACCAGAGTGGCCAGTCCATTCAAGTCTTCTTTGCTAGGTTCACAAGAAAGATTCTTTGAGGCATAGGAAAGGTGGGGTTCTGTTGCTAAACAAATGAACATTAATTTTAAACATTTGGAAATGGTGGTCGAGGTGAAAGTGAATGAGGGCATGAGCTAGCGCAACAGCAGTGAGTGGAAATGAGATTCCAGCAGCGCCTGAGAGGCAACGGCAGCCCCAGGCGGGCAGCAGAGAGGTGCCAGCGAGAGGAGTCCAAGGCCACCCGCGAGGGTGTGGACACGAACTGGGGCACAGGGGCAGAAGCCAAAGCTGACTTCATGAACCCACGGGACATTCAGGGTGATGTCAAGGATCTGGGCTTAGGAGGGAGGACAGGGTGGAGATCTAGATGTGGAAGAAATACAAATGCACCTCATGTCACCGCCGAAGCCACGGGATCAGAGGAACAGCCAAGAATGGGGGTGAGGCAAGACCTAGGGGAGTAGAGGACGGCAGAGAACAGGTGAGTCAAGGTAGAGAGACCGCTGCACACAGAGGAATTCCAAAGAGTGGCAGACACCTGAGAGGTGTCAATAACATGAAGGTCACTGACTCCAGTTTCTTTTTGCCTAATGAGTTCTTGCAGCTGATGACAAGCCACCACTGCATTATATATTCAGTGCTTGAACCAAGGGCTCCCGAATTCCATCCCTCCCTTTACACAACCACCTGAGGGACAGGTGGGTGGCATTGCCCCACTCGACAGATAGGGACAAGAATACTGAGTTGCCTGACTTCTCCAGGCCAGGGAGCCAGCTGACAAGCCCCCCAGTGTGAGATCCCTGACGGGGCGTCTCTGAGCCCGTGTGTCATACAACTGGACATTCAAATGCTGTGACCGGCATGTGCCCACGAACAGAGCAGCTCAGATAACAACTGCGTGTCTGGATGTTCCCTGCGCAACCAGCAAACTCCCCTGGGGCTCCTCCCAGGGACAGCATCTCCATGAGTCACCCAGACCTGTGGCACAGCTGTGCAGCTGCCAACACTGTGGCAAACACACCTCTGGGGCAATGAAACCCTAGAACTTTCCTGATTTCCCCCACATTTGTTTCATTTTTATAAATCTTGACTACTCAATGACTTGATAAGTTCTTCAAAGACAGGGATTGTATCCAGTGTTTCTTCTATACCCCAAGTCACCTGGCAGGGTCCGGCACAGAGTAGTTGCTTTACTTGTTGAACAAAACAAACTGAGCTGAGCCAATCCACTAAACGAAATCCCAGGCATAACTCATTGTTACCACCTTTTTAAAACTTCCTAAAGCAGGAGGTTTAGAAAGTAGCCAGTATCTACCTGAATAATCAGTAAAATTACATTTAACCATAGATAATCTAGCCACCTTTTGCTTTACTAAGCCACGGTTTCTTTTCCTCTTTTGAGAAGATTATCCCGCTGCCTCCCTGGCCAGTCCCCCCACCCTCTCACAACCTTGCTCTGTTTCTCTCTCTCTATCCCTCCCCTCTCTAGCTGTCTCTGTGTCTCTGTGTCTCTGTTTAGAAGTGCTCACAGGTATGTAATCGCCTCCTGAGTTCTCCCTTCCTCCAGCCCTGCCCTAATTAGGAGCGATGTTCCCCTGGTGTCCCCTGACTCTGCCTAGTCACTGATACTCTGGGGACAGTGTAAAGCAGGGAAGAGAACCGGCCTCTCTGCCTCTGGCTGGGCACCGGCCCTCAGCATAGCAGCGGTGTTTGCTCCGAGCTCCTGCAGCCTGCTCGCCACTACAGAGCAGCCTCCCCCTTCCCCGTTGCCTCCCTCCACCTGCACCTCTGTCCTGCACCTTCTTACTCAGTCGTTAGGAGTCAGGTTTCTTTGAGGCATAGAAAATGTGGGGTTCTACCGCTAAATAAATAAGTTCTCTTTTTTTTTTCCTT
>NW_007727147.1:245822-257983 GCF_000696425.1 Galeopterus variegatus | reverse complement strand
TCTTTTTTTTTTTCCTTCAAAATGCTGGCCAAGGTGAACATGAACGAGGGTCGTGACCTCACTGAGCAGCATCAGAAGCCTCCCAGGACCTCAGGTTCTGCCCTCTGCATACTAATCCTGGCTCCTTGGACTCCCTCACTGCCACCAGGTCAAGGCATCAATCCTCTTTGTTTTAAAACTATGGACCCTTAGGGCAGAAAGAACAGAAAAGAGAAAAGCCTAAAGAAACAGCCTAAGGCAAAGCAGCTTGGGAACCTCTGTATCCCAGACCAGGAAGAGCTCTGGGGAGTGTGTAGAGAGAATTCCGTGCAAAGTCCCTGAGGTCTGGACCCGAGAAGCCACGGGAAGACAGGAGACAGGAGGAAGGGAGCTGCAGGTCAGGAGCTGCACTTTCTCTCCCTCCCCCATATAATGATTTCTAAACGGTTCTAAAGAAAGTGAGAGCAGCTACTTTGCCCCCGGCCACCATCTGCTGGTGATAAATATTTTATTAATTTCAGGAATTTGAGAGGTTGCTCTGATGTTACATACTGAACAGAAGCTGCTTTTACTCCCAAAAGGTAGGATGAGAAACATCTCGAATTCCACCCCTAATCCCACCTAGGGGCACAAGACCTAATCGATCTGGAGTTTTTTCTTTCAACATGATATATAACAAAAAGGAGACTTAAGGTTTAGAAATACTAAACTCCCTCTGCCTGGGGACATGGCTGCAAAGTGCTAGTCAGGATTAAAGCTATTTACCAAGAGTTCCCTGCAATTCCTCACTAATATGAAGAACCATGTGTAAAAGATCTTGGAATACCCTACAAAAAAATACCATGCACACAGGCTACCAACGCCAGAAGTTCCAGTGACTTTACGGCTCTCCCCACAGGCCCTGTGTCAGCAATTGCTGGTTTAAAACAGAAGTTCTGAAAACAGTGAAGAGATAAATCTCCAGTAAACAGTAACAAAGGTCTACTCAAACATCTCAGGAGGCTGCTGGTCCACCCCCCTGGACTACTCAAAGCCTCTTTGTCTGATTCCCCACTAGGAACTGGCTGGCCTATTAGCCCCCTGGCTTCTAGAACTTTCCCTTCCTCCCTCTACTGAAATCTCCCTGCGAAGGAGCAGGTGCATCTAACATCCCTTATCTCTCCATCCTTCTTTCCTCACCTCCTCCCTCTCTTCCTTCCTTCCATTTTAACATCTAGGCTCATGACTTCCTTCAACACCAAGGATATGACCTACCTCAGTGTGAAGAGAGAAAAACACCGGGCACCTCTTTTCTGGTACTCCTTCCTGATGTGCTCCTACCCGTTAGACTTCCCAGAGCCCCATGTGATCGTGTTCCATTCCTCTGTATCATGCTCTCAAGGCTTGAGGAGGGTCCTGACAAGACCCTATGAAGCAGGCAGGGCAAGATTTATGTTTATTTCCTCCAGCTGAGGAAATGCTGCGGCTTGGGAAGATAAGGCTCAGTCCTTAATCTCTTCTCTCTTCCACTTCTTGTCAGTTCATCCAGTCTCTTGCCTTTAAATAACATCTACGTGAGGAAGATTCCCAAATCCACAACTGTATCTGCGCTCAGACCTTTCTCCCAAATTTCGGACTTCCAGCTCCACTTGGGTGTTTAATAGACAGCACAAGCTCAGCATGGTCAAAATCGAGCACTTGATCTCCCCACTAAACCTAACCACCAGCAGACTCCCCACTCCAGTGATGGCAACTCCATCCTTCTGCTTGCTCAGGCCCTTGAAATCAACCCTAGTCCCTCATCCCCTACACCCAATCCATCGAAAAATCCTATTGGCTCTATATTCAAAAAATATCCATCTCTACCACTACACCCTGAGCCAAGGCTTCTTACACCTTGTATAAGAATTGCTGCAATAGTGTTTTCATCTTCTACTTCTTTCCACAGCTGCCTTCCACCAACTCTATTTTTCACATAACAGCCAAAGTGATTCTTTTAATATGTAAATCATACCATGCCATCCCTCAACTCAAAACCCACCAGTGGCTCCCATCTGACTTAGAATATAAGCCAAAGCCCTACAATGATCCATAGGCCTGGCATGACACTCCCACTCACTCTGGCCTCTTTGCTGTTCCCTCCACCCATCAGTCACCCTCTGACCTCACGGCCTTTACACAATGTTTTCCTCAGATATCCACATGCCTTCCCCTCTGTCAATTTTTTGTTTAAACATCACCCCCTCAATGAGACCTGCCCTGATCAATCTATTTAAAATTGCAAACATGCCCCCCTCCCCTGCTCTTCCTTTTCTTTTTCCTACACACTTATTTATCTCCTAGTTTACTTATTATGTGTGCTCTGATCAATCTATTTAAAATTGCAAACATGCCCCCTTCCCCTGCTCTTCCTTTTCTTTTTCCTACACACTTATTTATCTCCTAGTTTACTTATTATGTTTACTGTTTATTGTGCCCCTACCACCACCACAATGAGAATAAAAGCCCCATGAGAACAGGGATCTATATCTATTTTGCTCAGTGATGTATCTCGAGTGCTTAGAACTATACCTGGCACATAGTAGATGCTCAATAAATATTTGATGAATGAATGAACTCTTCTTCCCCAAGATCACAGGGCTCTGAATAGTAGAGATAAGGCTGGAACCTGTGTCTTCAGGCTCATAGACAAGCTCTTAACATTTTTTCAGGTGTTTAAATATATGAAGGTCAGGCTTAGAGTCTTGTGGGAGGAAGCAGATGATAAGCACATGGGTTTATGTCAGATGATCATCAGGACTATGGAGAAATCTACAGTGAATAAGAGACAGAGAGGGGCTGGGGCACTGTTTTAAAGAGGGTGGTCAGGCAAGAATTTTCTGATAAAATGACTTTAAGCAGAAACCTGAATAAAGTTAGGGACTTAACCATGCAGGTAACCAGAGGAAGAATATTCTAGGCAAAGAGGGCAGGAAGTAGAAAGGCCCTGAGACAGGTGTATGTTTGATATATTTGAGGAAACAGGAGAAGGCTGGTATGTTTGAAGAACGAACAATGAATTCCACCTACATGCTGACTTTAAAATCTAAACCATGTTCAATAGCCCCAAACTGGAAACCACACTAAAGTCCACAATAGCTGAATGGGTGTACACAATGAAATATACTACAAAGCAATAGGAACCATGAACTTAGCAACACACATGGATAAATCTCACAAAGTTGAACAAAGTGAGCTGGATGAGAACACACAGAGTTTGATTCCATTTATGTAAAGTTTAAAAGCAGGCAAAACTACAGTACATCTTTAAGGTGCATACATAGGAGGGAAAGCTATAAAGAAAAAGAAGGGAATGACTCTCACAGAAGTCTAGATATGAGCAGGGAGGAGACATGGGGACAACTATAGCTATCTCCTGTCCTGGGTGGTGGTCACAGGAGTGTTCACTTTATAGTTGTTCTCTATACTCTACCTACTTTTATATGTGTTTTGTCTGTGATGTCACACACAGCAGCACAAGTTCTTAAAAGTTTAAAGAAAAAGACTAAGAGGCAATTCAGGACACTGTCAAACAGTACAGGTGTTCTTTAGATACATACTTTTTCACCAAAATTATTTCCTAAAAGGGCACAAAAGAATAGAGTGCACGATACATAATTGGCACAAAACAAATGTTTATTAATCAACTAGAAAGGACTTCAGTAGCTAACAGAATAAACTATGTTAGCCAACATTTAAGCAGAATTTATCTTTTAAAGAAAAGTGAGTGATACAATCACTTCCAGATATCTAGAGAATAAAAAGTTCCAGGAAACCTAGATCACATGATATGTAAGAGAAAGAAATTTCATCTTTTTGGGAACTTCCAATGTCACTAAAACTGACTAACGCAAGTCACAAAAAGAGAAGAGGGATGCTGTGGGTTGCCTGGGAAGAAACCTTTAAAAGTCATCCTCGTGAATTTGGAACGTCTGACTTCCTATAAAGTGTGTACCTCCTATTTATTGGACCTGAGGCTCTGTTCCAGGAACAGCACCATGACCCTCTCCTATCTCTCCTTTGTCTTTCAAGAAGGTAAAATGGCCAGCCCTGGAAAGGGATTCTTAAACCAAGGGCACCTTCCTACAGCAGGAATCCTTTGCGCCCCCCGCAGGAACTTCCTGTGAATCTCTGTCTGGCCCCAGGGCTTTATAAACTGCAGGTTTTTGCAGGAAGCCATGGATGAGATGTGTCACCTCTTCCCAATCTGCTCAGAGACCTGGCTCTGGTAAACCCAACAGAATGTCACGAGGAAGAAAGGCCATCTGGGCTCTGGTCTGAGAGGTCTCACTGACACTGGCACATTCGCCAACCTGTTTTTAAAGCCCTTCCAAGGGTAGAAGATGATTTTGATCAGCACAAAGGTTATGTGAGTGCACAATGTAAAATGAAAAACTCTACAAATGTAAAAAATTATTGTACTTGTAGAGTTGGTGGCGATGCCCTTTTAAATGTCATGAGCTCTCCCTTACCTCATCCCTCTTTCCTATGGCACCTAGTCCCTCGCTAGACTCAACACAGGAAAATGGGACCAGTGTTTCTGGACCCTGGTCTATGACAATTCAGGGAAAGTCTTATTCTCTAAACACAATTTCTAGTGCACACTGCATAAGCAGCTAGTTACACACCTCTCTGCACACCAGAAGGGCTCTGCTCGTTCTGTGGCATTGAAATATAACAGGACATGAATCCCCACTTAGCCATGTGTACCTCTGAGTAAGTAACTGAAGCTCTCTGTGCCTCAAGTGGAGATTATAGATATAATTACAGCCGATCCACATTATGTGCAGATTCCATATTTGCAAATTCTCCCATGCACTAAAATTTATCTGTAACTCCAAAATCAATACGAGTGATGCTTTCAAGGTCATTCATGGACATGTACTGAGGCTCATAGACAAACACATTCCCAGACAAGGTCAAAGAGGCAATGCTCTGCCTTCTTGTCAATGAATCAACAATATATACTAAATAAGGTGCCTTTAAGCAGAAACACATAAAACAAGGTTATGTGTTGATCTGTTGACAGGAATCTAATCCTGCAATCAGCTCACAGGAACTTAACCCTGTATTTCTCTAGGAACAATGGCCCAGTATTTACTCATTCAGTGTTCAAGGTGACATTATAGAAAACGACCACAAATAAGAAGAATTGGCTATACCTCACAGGGTTAAGGTTAGGATTTAGTTAACAGACACAAAACCCTTATGACAGTGACTGGTACTCCGTAAATACAACCTATAGAGGATCAGGAGAGTGGGTCAGGGAAGACGATTTGTGAGAGACACTCTCCTCCTCACCCTTTCATGCTCCTCTGCACCCTGAAGCAGTGCGACTCAAAATAAACCACTTCCTTATGGCCTGTGGGCCATTTGGGGAAATTCATTTCTCTTTTCAATCTGTCCCACACCCATAGGCCCAGATCAGTTCCTTCTTAGAACGACTGCTTGTATGGGCACAAAACAATCATCCAGAGTCAAATGAAATTTTATTTGATTTTTCTCTAATGGGAATTCCAGGCACTGTAGAAAAATAAAACACTGACGTCTGTTCTCTGTTCATTGCCCACAGATATGGGCATAAATTCTGTTATCATGAATAGAAGCTGCAGATGGGTATTGAGAAAAGCGGGGAGCAAAACAGATTTGGAAGCTCATTATATGGTCCACTTGGGTGCCTTAAGAGAGAGCCATGAATAAAAACATAACTACAGTTTTAATTCTTTCCATTTCTTGCTTTGTTTTCGAACAACTGGACAGTCATGATAATGCTGATCAGTTACTAACAGTCAATACAAATTTGAGAGTAGGAGTTATACTTCCCGGAAAATGTTCAAAGTAACCCTCGTGAAAGATGGTGTAGTGCAAGACATTCACACTGCAGCCAGCTCTCTGTACTCCAGTTCAGTCTCTTCCAGGCCTCTGAAGTCTGTATTGGATGTTATGTGGCAGTAGATTCTATGGTTCCAGAAGACTTGGGTATCTCTCTGCTTAACGGTAACTGCAGCTGAGCCTCCAGGGCCACACCTCATGCTCAGGTGGATTTTCATATTGCAAGAGCATGCTTTTATCACTGATGGAAGAAAGTTATGCTACCAAAGTGAAATAAAAACCAATGCTTTGTGCTCGCACATTTTTCCAAAATTACTCTGTAATGGGTTGAATAGTGTTCCCCCAAAAGATATGTTCAAGTCCTAATCCCTGGTATCTATGAATGTGAACTTATCTGGAAATAGGGGATTTGCAGACATAATTAAGTTAGGGATCTTGAGATGAGATCATCATGGATTTTAGGTTGGACGCTAAATCTAATGACTCATAAGAGAAAGGAGAGAGAAGTTTAAGACACAGAGACACATGGAAGAACACAGAGGCAAAGACTGAAGCTGTGCTGCCACAGCTGAGGGACACAGGCACCAGCAGATGCTGGAATCAGCAAGACATGATTCTCCCCTAGAGCCTTTAGAGGGAGCCTTCAGAGGGAGCGTGGCCCTGCTGACACATTGATTTCAGACTAATGGCTTCCAGAACTGTGAAAAAAAATTTTCTGTTATTTTAGGCCACCAAATTTGTGGTACTTTCTTGTGGCGGCCCTAGAGAACAAATAATACATACCCCAAACGTTTCTTTTAATTAGTAACATGAAATCTTGAACCAAAATATCATTCACTATTTTACAGACAGATGATTAATAATCTAGCTACACTTTTCTGTTATTTTAGGCCACCAAATTTGTGGTACTTTCTTGTGGCGGCCCTAGAGAACTAATAATACATACCCCAAACATTTCTTTTAACTAGTAACATAAAATCTTGAACCAAAATATCATTCACTATTTTACAGACAGATGATTAATAATCTAGCTACACCAAAACAATGCATTCACGTTTATTATCCTCTCGTCAATGCATACTGGTTTGCTGTCGATGTTTTGACTCTTATTTACCCTACTTTAGAAATGTGGTCAGTGTAGGGAAGAGTGGTGCACACAACCTCAAACCTTATATAGATGGTTGACAAGATGAATCTGACATGACTCAGCCCTAAAATTGGGGTGAAGGTGAGAAAACAGTGAGTGTATGATTCAAAGACTGAACAAAACCTTTGGCTTTCTTTAGGTAGAAGCCTGGGACAGGATCAGGCAGGTGTCCCTTCTCCAGGCCCAGACTTGTTCTTAAACTTCCTTGAGTAAAAACTGCTTACTCCGCTACTTGCTGGTGATGCAACTCTGGGCATCAAGACTTGGACAAATGGTCAGGACTCACATCTGCTGGGCCTTCAGGCTCCTTCGCAGTATTACAGACAGCCTAACGGCTCCCGTATTTCACGTTGGGTCAAACGGAATGTCAGCTAACACAGAAAGAGGACCATCAAGCCTGGAACGGCCCTTCCAGATCACCACCAAAGTCAGATCTCCCCATTTTACAGAAGAAGAAACTAAGGTCCAAGGAAGTTAAGAAACTTCCCCCAAATCCCACAGCAGGCTAATAGTTGGAACGAAGTCCCTGGTCTCCTAACTCCTACTGGGGCTTGGTTCACAGGGACAGGCTGCTTCCACATTTAGATGGAAGGATCCTCTAAGCCTGGAGTTTCTCATTAATAAATGGAGATAATGAACACTCATCTCATTTGGTCATAGTGATGATTAAACGACAGAATTACGTTAAGAAATCTCACTTATGCAAGAGCCTACATGCAGTATGCATCATGTACATAAAGTTTAAGAATGCTAAACACAGATTCAGTTTAGAGGTCACCTTTGGAGGTGGAAGGGGAAGGAAGCTATGGAGTTGATAGAATATCAACACTATTGTTAATGTTTTCTCTCTTAAGGTGGGAGCTGAGTATACAAGTGTTTGCTCTATTATTCTTCATCAGGTTTTGTTTAAAATACTTCTTTAAAAAAATGTACACATAGAAAGCAATTAATACATTAAGTGTTATTATTATAATTATTATTAATCAAAAAGTTATTTATTCAGATGCTAGTCCGTGTCAGGCACTGTGCTGGTCACTACAGGGGATGCTAAGGTGAGTACAATTCAGCCCCCTCCAGTTTCACTGGGGTTACACACCCACCTTGTAACTATAATACCAGGCAGAATGCAATAAGTAACCTGAGGGGTAAAAAGAAAGAAAAGAGACACCATAACTTTTTGTGGAAAATTTCTAAGGTTTCATCAGAAAAGTGGCAATTGAAGTGAGCCTTAAAAACTGAGCATTGGAAAAGTCACTAGGTGGGAAACTAGCTAGATTAGGCTGATCACAAGCAAAAAGGCTAAAGAATGCAAAATCAGAGAAGCCAGGGGAGGGGAAAATGTGAGAGAAGAGATGAATGGTCAGCATGGAGGTATTCCATGTCCACTGAGAAATGAACACCCAATTTATTTCTCCTGTAACTCTCTTTTCTTTCTTTTTTTTTGTGGATGACCGATATGGGAATCCTTTTTTTTTTTCCTTTTTTGTCTTTTTTTACTGACCAGCAATGGGATCGCAACCCTCGGTGTTGCGCCCGACACAAAAGACAGCAGATGACAACATCAAGATGAATTTTCAGTCAAGGGAGGTCTCAGCATATTTCTAGAGAAAGAGGAAAGAAAAAAAAAAAGCCAAAGGGACAGAGAGAAATACAAATGCAAATCGGAGAAGGCACCAGCATTCCCTCTTAGGTACAAGGTTCCAGAAAAAGCAAAAGAAGCAAGGTCAAAAAGGTAAGTGGCATTGTTAGACTGGCATGCCAGCTGAGACCAAGAATTGTTTTTCCCGAACTAACAAGAGCCCCTGGTGCATTCTGGAAAAGGACTGTAAGTGATTGTGCACATAGATGGCAAATGTCGTCTTCCCTGACTGCACCTCTTACATGCACTGTGGCCTCGGGGAGTAAAATAAAACTTGAAAACCATTGTTTTAGACTATAAAGATTTGATCAGAAGATGTCTGAACAAAATGTTTTTTTAGAGATGGAAAAAAATAACATGAAGAATAAAGTCTCAATACAATAATAAATTCAGACCACCTGACTACATGATTTCACCACATCAAGATTTCAAACCAGGGCCGGCCGATTAGCTCAGTTGGTTAGAGCGCAGTGTTGTAACACCAAGGTCAAGGGTTCAGCTGCCAAAAAAAAAAAAAAAAAGGATTTCAAACCAGTCACTTTGGGAAACAAGGCAGTTCCTCAAAAGCCTAATTATGCAGTTACCATGTGATCTAATAATTCCACTCCTAGGTAATTACCCAAAAGAATTAAAGCATATGTCTACAAAGAAACCTGTACATGAATGATCATATAGCAGCACTATTCATAATAGCCAAAAAGTGGAAACAACCCAAATGTCAATCAGCTGAATGGATGAACATAATGTGGTATATCCATACAATGGAATATTATCCAGCCATAAAAAGGAATGAAGTGATGATATGTACACGCTACAACACAATGAACCTTGAAACCATTATGCTACGTGAAAGAAGCCAGACTCAAAAGACCACATATTATATGAATCTATTTACACAAAATATCAAAAATAAGCAAATCTATAAAGCCAGAAAATAGATTAGTGGTTGCCTGGGTGAGAGTTAGGGGGAGTGGGAAGAGTGATTGCTAATGAATGGGTATGATGTTCCTCTTTTGGGTAAAGAAAATGTGCTGGAGTTAGATAGTGGTGATGGTTGCACAACTTTGTGAATATACTAAAAACAACTGAAAAAAATAAAGATTTCAGGGCCGGCCTGTGGCTCACTTGGGAGAGTGTGGTGCTGATAACACCAAGGCCACGGTTTCGGATCCCATATAGAGATGGCTGGTTTCCTCACTGGGTGAGCGTGGTGCTGACAACACCAAGTCAAGGGTTAAGATCCCCTTACCGGTCATCTTTTAAAAAATAAAAAAATAAAAAATAAAGATTTCAGGGCCGGCCTGTGGCTCACTTGGGAGAGTGTGGTGCTGATAACACCAAGGCCACGGTTTCGGATCCCATATAGAGATGGCTGGTTTCCTCACTGGGTGAGCGTGGTGCTGACAACACCAAGTCAAGGGTTAAGATCCCCTTACCGGTCATCTTTTAAAAAATAAAAAAATAAAAAATAAAGATTTCAAACCTGACCTTCAGATGACTTGGGTAGGAAAGAACACGCAGGTACCCATATACACCATACCACTGTTCCACGTGTCCATTAAAAACCTGCTCTTCCCAAATTATATATTGAAACGGTGCCAGAATGACACTAAACCACATGAAACCAGTCCACTCATATTCACATGCTCAGAAGAATAACAATGATAATTAATAATAACTAAAATTTATTGAGTGGTTGCTATGTATCAGACACTATACTAAGCACTCTTCATGTATTATCTCCTTTCATCTCTCACTGCAACCCTTTGAAGTACATACTATTACCATCCCCATTTTACAGATGAGGAAATTGAGGCACAAATAATTTTAATAACTTGTGCCAGGTCACAGGGTTGGATGAGTTGACTCATCCTGGGCAATCTGATTCATAAGCACTGTGCTATTGACCCTGTCCTAAAATCACTTGCAAAATTCACTGGATATAAGCCAAGGCAGGAGATGGTCTAGATTTTAAAACAACCAAAACTATTTACTGAAATAGCAGTCCTGGACAGAAAATTGGAAATACCCAGGGCTCTGAGGATGAAACTAAGCCAAAGGCTGTATTTCATGTTACTAAAGCACTCAAGCATGACATTCTAGATTGGTACCTACTGCCTTCTAGACTAGGGGTAGGTTCCTGAGTTTCTCCCTGCCAACAATAATCTAAAAATCTAAGTAGAGTACCATCAGCAAGAGCAATCAAAAACAATTGTGCATATGACTGTTTTTTATATATAATAAACATGACAGACATGTTCATCTACATGTGTGCTCACTAAGCAGTGAGAAGCAGATGGTAAATTCTAAGTCTTAAATCATAGCAGACAAAGATGAATAAGGGCAAAGTAATCAAAAAAGACTGCTTGAAGAGTCCTTGAAAAACAGCATTTAGGAGGGGCAGCAAGGATAAAGGTCAGCACTTGAGGCAAGCTAAGAGTGGATTGTTCCTCCAGCAGCAAGTAGTATACAGTGTTTAATGTACTGGAAAATAAGAGTGGACAGGCAAAAAGGGGTTATGTAAGATCTCCAAAGTCAAGGGAAGTCTTTGAACTTGACAGAGTAAGAAAAAGTAAATCATGCTTTGGAAAAAGTTGTGAAAGCTTTATGATATTAGTTGCATACTTCATAAGATAGAAACCATGTCTTTAGTACTTGCTTACCCAACCCTGGAATTCCACCTTACATACTTTTTCCTAATTTCATCTTAAATATTCTATTTCTGTCACATCTACCCCTGAGGCATGACCTAGTGGAACCTTAATTTCAGCAAGCTCAAAATATAAAATCATTGCTTAAAATCACAGCCCTACAAAACTGTGTTTTATGGTCTCTTCACAAAGCCTCTTAGCATATTGCTAATGAGCACTGAATTTCCTCACACTTCATAGCTTAACCTATACTGAATCCACATCCTAGTGAATAGGCTGTCCCTTGATAAAATATGCATTTTTTTTCATGTGAAAAATATTTCCTTGTGCTCAGCCACTAAAATTGTCTTCTTGTGATAATAAAATTTAATGACGAAGTATCCAACTTTTTTACTTGCCTGACATAGAAATCCTCAGTTGCCTATTTCACTGTAATATGCCTATCAAATACCCAGACAGTTGTATTTTATCAGATCCCTACGGAAACTTCTCTCTACTACTTTCCTTCCCAGGCACTGCACCCGAATTCTTGGCCCCTTCCACAGGCATCCCCCTGGGTGTCAGGTGGCCCCGAGGATATGTCCTTTCGGGCAAAAGTCTTACCCAAGGAACAAACCCACAATATCCTGTAAGGGATCAAGGGGCTGAATCTGAGCCTCAATGGGACCTTACAGCCAGGCCACTTCCCCACCTCAGAAAAGCACACAAGTCTCCACACGCCGCCTCCTGCGGCCAGGTAACCCCAGATCGGGGCCAGGGCGGCGCACCCACCTGACCAGGGGCTCCTTCTCGGGCAGGGCAGGCTCCTCCAGGCACTTGCACGGGCAGCAGCAGCACACGGTTCTCAGCCAGTCCCTCAGCCCCATGGAGAGCGAGGGCCCCCACCGGCGCCGGG
>NW_007727147.1:238503-245042 GCF_000696425.1 Galeopterus variegatus | reverse complement strand
GGCCGGTCCGTGCGCATCACGCTGCGGCCGGGGACTCGGGCGAGGGCGGAGGCGCCTCCACAGCCCCGGGGCTCAGGGCCGCGCGCCTTTCTCCATCTGGGTTTTGTTTGGAGCTCGTGTTTGGTTGGGGCTTCCCCCCGCCCCCGCGTCTTTCTTTTAATTCCCTGGGCTCAAATTGGGGCGCATGCGTCCCCGAGACGCCCCGCTGCTGCCCTCTAAGGAGGAAGCAGGGACTCCAGCCAGATGGCAAAATCCGAGGGCACTGACGGGCTGGCAACGGGGCTGGGGGAGGGCAGCGAGGAGAAAGCCCTCGAGCCACAGAGCACGAGGTTGGGCTGAATCCAGTCATACTTTTTATTGGCTTCACTGCGGGAGGAAATAAAAGGTCCTCCCCCCACCCTCGCACGCCTTCAAAGCAGAGTTTAGGGCATATTTTAAATACGGCAGTCACGCACAAAGTAAAAGTTCGCAAAAGAGCATGGATTGACGCATGATAGAGGTGGGGTTTTCGTTGTTGTTCGTTTGTTTTTTAGTGATATATTCACAATGTTGTAAAAACTTGTTTTCAAACCTCCCACTCCTTGAATAGCCCCCTCAAAAAAGGCACGACTTGTGAGTTTTCAGAGCTATTTATGTGTTGATTTATATGTTAATATATACGTAGATGCGTTTGTGTTTGTACAAACTTGTAAGTACATGTACACATATCCTCCTCCTTTTTTACCCAAACAGCAGCATACTCCACACATTTCTGCACTTGGCTCGTTTCACTCAGTGTATCATGGAGACTGTACCATGTGAGTGCATGTTTATTTTCCTCTATCGTCTTAACAGTTGCATGGATGCCCATATGTTATTTAACCAGACCCCTTTTGGTGGGCATTTAAGGTTAATTTCAGCCTCTTGTTATTAAAATAATGCTGCAGTGAACATCCTTGAACCAATATATTTGGCCATATCTGCAAAAATATCTAATGAATAAATGTCTGGCAGTTGGATTGCTAAGTCATAGATAAGATGTCTTTTGAATTGTGATGGATCTTGCCAAATTTTTTCCAAAAAGATCATCCCAATTTACACTCTGACCAGCAACATATGAAAGTATCTTTTCCCCTATACTCCCACCATTACGAGATGCAACCTAATTTTTCATCTTCGCCAATCTGATTTATTCGACACTTATTTATTGAGCATCTGTTATGTACCAGGCATGTTTTAGAAGCTGAGGGACACAGCAATGAACAAAACAAACAAAAATCCCTCCTTTTGTAGGGGATGTGGAGCAAACATTCTTGTGGGGAGTTAGACAGAGGAAACAAATATTTAGTATGTTAGAAGATGATATGTATTATGGAGAATAAGGCAGGCGAGGGAATAAGAAGTGCCACAGAGGGGTGTATGTGTGTGTTGCAGGGTGGGGGCGGGGGGTGCCTGCAGTTTTAAATGGGGTGGTCAGGCAAGGCCTCCCTGAGACTGTGGCATTTAAGCAAAGGCTTGAAGGAGATGAGCAAGCTAGCCATGACATAAGGGAGAAGGGTATTTCAGGTACTGTGCAGACTATGTGCAAAACCCCAGAGAAGAGAGAATAAACAATAGGGTGCCTGAGAAAGAGTATGGACTCCAGGGGCACTAGAGAGAAGGGGCTCAGAGGGAAGAGTAGGAGGATTGCAAGGACTCTGGATTTTGCTCCATGTGAACTGAGCAAAGCTGTGGAGGTTTTTGAGCAGAGGGAATGATATGGTCTGAGCTCGACGGCAATAGGATCCAGCCAATGGGCTGCTGTACTGAAAAGAAACCGGGTGCCACGGGCTGCTCTAGGGAGATGCATATGGAGGCTGTGCTACTGATCCAGGTGACAGATGACAGTGGTGTAGACCAGGGTGGTAGCAGCAGAGGTGGTTAGAAATGGTTGGACTCTGGATGGAATTGAAGGCACAATCAACAAGATTTGCTAAAGGATTGTAAGTAGGGTGTGAAAAAAAGAAAGGAATGACTCTAAAGTTTTGGGATTACAAACTGGAAAGGTTGAATCGCCACTGACTGAGAGGAGTGTGGGAGGAACAGGTGTGGAGGGGTGAGGAGGAAGAGCCAGAGTTTATTTTGAGAAGTGTCCATTCTCATGGGTGGTGTATTGTTTTTTAGAGTGTGTTACCACACATAAGTTTGTCTGTTCTGGCTACATTATGAGGCTAAAGGGTCTTATCCAGTGCATATTCACTGAGAGGCCATTCGGGAATAAGGAAAAATAACAGAAGGTCCCTATGGTCTCTGACTTAGCCGGGAAGACAAGGCATGGACCCGTCATGAAACATCAACAGGACGTGACAGAGTGCCAGCTGCCACCAGATGGCACAGGACTGCGGTATCAAGCCCAGCATCATGTTACCACTTGCAACTAGTGCCAGGGTGGAGGCAAAGTGTTGTTCTTGAAAGCAAACTTCCTATGGACTGGAAAATCCCCTTGGCAGAAACAACTATGTCTTGAAATTGGATTTTGGATTTTGAGTTAGTCAGTCTCACTTTAAGTAGAAAGTGGGTAAAATAAAAACTCAGCTAGAAGGAAGATGAAATCTAGGGTTTCACAGCTGCTTTCACTATTGGGGCTGGATTTGTTGAGAATAGAGAAATTAGAGAAAGCACTCAGCTCCTGGAAAATATAAATGCTCTGCTCCTTTACTAACTTTGATTTTTAGACAAACCACTTAATTTTTTGAACCTCAATTTTCTAATCCATGAAATCAAAATTACAAGTCTGGGGGCCGGCCCGTGGCTCACTCGGGAGAGTGCAGTGCTGATAACACCAAGGCCCCGGGTTCAGATCCCATATAGGGATGGCCAGTTCGCTCACTGGCTGAGCCTGGTGCTGACAACACCAAGCCAAGGGTTGAGATCCCCTTACCGGTCATCTTTTGAAAAAAAAAAAAAAAAAAAAATTACAAGTCTGGCCCTACTAGGCACAGTTGTGAGATTCGAATGAGATACTTTAAAAACCACAAAGCCCTGTAGAAATATCAGAACTCAACACTATTGATCAAATCCAAATAATATAGGCCTGTTAGGGAAAGTATCTGTTCCACCACTACTCAGCTTGAATATGACAATATTCCTTTTCACATTTTCACATTTTTCACACAATGTGTGGGCATCTTTTATATGGTCTGTTTCAAACAGGATATTTATAGAAAGTCATAAAGCCATGTCTATTTAACAAACTTAAGAGGTTAATACCCTGCCTTATTTAGGATCATGTCTAGTATTTGCCAACTCTAACAGTTACTAATATTTTTCTTTTTAAATTAATTTTAAGTTTTAAAACTTATAAATGAAACTTTCCTTTAAAACATATTACAGTTCAAGTTCTTTTGACTACTGTCCACAATCCAAATCCCTCTTCTTCCCTCTCCAGAGTAATAAATTATTATCAGCATGGTACAAACCTTTTTATGGTCACATATATATATATGTGCCCTTATTATGTAGCATCATTATGTGTGTTGATATTATTGGTCTTGAGTATTGCTTTGTTTTCATATACAAGATATGCATGCATCTATCTGCAAGCTTTTTCCACTTAATATATATCTTGGAGATCTGTCTTTGTTAGTACACGTAATACTACTTCATTCTTGTTAACTGATGTGAGTTCTCTATTTACTACTTTTTTGTTCACCTTCTCAGAAGTTGAATGAATACCTTCATGATTTCCCTTTTGATAAATTAGATCTTTGATAACAATGCTACCAAACTCTGCAGTTTCAACTTCTAGGTAGCTGAAACCACATTTTAGCAACCCCATTTTCTATTTCAGACATCACTGGCAGAAGAGCAGTGGGCTTCCCTTTTTTTAGAGTGGTGCTAGGTATTTCCCACTTCCTGAGTTGACGCCAGCACCACCAACCACACGCAGCAGCACCTGACATTTACCAAAAGCCCCTGGGCACCTGATGTCAGGGGAGTAGGCAGTCCCCTGGGGCAACTGGTGACTCACAGACTCATCAGCTGCTTGTTTTCAAGGCAGAACTGCTGGTCTCTATTTTCAGACTTCTCTATGGCAGAGAAAACTCCAGAGTTTTGGGGGAAAAAATAGCGTAGTTTGGAGTCCCCTCTCTTTAAGAATTTACTGATGACTTCTGAGAGTTGGTAGAAAAGCATATATGCAGGGAAGTAAAATTAGAAAATCAAAATGTTTAAGCTTCAATGCCACATCATTAATCCATCCCACCGAAAAGTTGTGCTTGGAAAAACAGAGCATGAGCTGGTGTCATTCAGTTATCCATTCAGCAAATATTTACTGAGTCATGTACTGGGGATACAATGGTCAACTAGCATGTAGGTTCCATTCATGATGGCAGGGACTTTCTTTCATTCTTTGCAATATTCCCAACACCTAAAATAGTGCAGACCCATAGTAGGGACTCAATAAATAGAAGGATGTGCTGTACTGCAACATCTAGAACAGTAAAGACACACAGTGGGCACTTAATAAATGGATTGAATAAATGTTAGAAAACAGAAAAAGAGCTATTTAGTGTTTGTGTGGAAAGTTATGTTTAATTTCTGAAGGGTTGCCCAAATCCAGTAGAGAAAAGCTAAAGAGAAAACAGAGATCTTCTGAAACACACCAATACTCCAAACCAACCTCAGCATCATCACTCACTCCAAGTGACCCAAGATAGACAGCCATATGCCTCACATCTATAAAGTCACATCAGAGAGGAGCATGACTGATATCACCAAAGTAAAAGCCAGCCAAGGGTCCCTGTAGGGTCTCTTGTTTCTGCCTCTGCGGTATCCCTTACCCCTCCTTTTGGTAACAGAACTTTGTGTTCCTTTGAGGAACACCCCTGCCCCAATTCCATGGATTGGGCATGACAAAGAAGGCACCCGCCCATCCCTCACCCCCTAATCCCCAACAAGGGATGGGCATGTGGCCAAGATGGACCACGCAAACACTCTGCAGTTTGCACCTTAAGGGCAGGGACCCAAAGATGGAAAATGGCTGGAGTTAAGACATAAATTATTTTAGGGACAGTTTCTTGAAGAGCAAGCCCAACCGTAATTGCTATTTAGATGCCTAGAGCTTTCCAGCTCCTGTATTTCCCAAGGTCTAGTGGTTCTAGCTGTTCAGTTTCCCATGATTCTGTGGGTGACTCCATGATTTGTCAATCAGTACTTTTGTTTTTTTTTTTAACCGAAGTTAAGCAGGGTCATATTCTGTTGCTTTCATAACTAACCCCATTCAGTCCCACTGAAGTGGGTTAAGAGGCAGGAAAAGGGTAATTATAACAAGAGAGAGAAAGCTAATTATGAAAGAACAGTATTTCTTTTAGGCGGAGTATGATGTACCAAAGTTTTATTTAGTCAGCTGAGATCTTAATTTTATTCCTGTTTCTCTGTTTGGTTTCTCCTCCCTGAAGAGAAATAGA
This sequence comes from Galeopterus variegatus, assembly GCF_000696425.1. Classification (NCBI taxonomy): domain Eukaryota; kingdom Metazoa; phylum Chordata; class Mammalia; order Dermoptera; family Cynocephalidae; genus Galeopterus; species Galeopterus variegatus. Next base: position 239,616 of record NW_007727147.1, on the reverse strand, counting down.
TAATATCTGCCATCTGAAAATCCCTCAGTCCTATCACTGTGTGGTTTCCCATAATGCAAACTACTTTCTAAATTTTCAAACTATTTTTATTTGGTGCAATCTGCTGGTCAATTTCACTTCCCTCCTTCTTCCCAGATATATACTCTGAGAAAATCTTAATGATCACAGTCTTTGCTCATTCTTCAAATTTCAAGCGACAAACATCTTAGCTGAAGCAGAGTTTTTCAAAGGGTGACAATCCGTTTTTTTTTTAAAGATGACCAGTAAGGGGATCTTAACCCTTGACTTGGTGTTGTCAACACCACGCTCACCCAAGTGAGCTAACCAGCCATCCCTATATAGGGATCCGAACCCATGGCCTTGGTGTTGTCAGCACCATACTCTCCCGAGTGAGCAACGGGCCAGCCCTAAAGGGTGACAATCCTAAACCCCTGCTTTAGAATCCCTAGGGATGCTTGCTGAAACTTTGGGGAGGAGGCCACAGAATCTGCAATTTTAAAAGGCTTCTACTTCTAGGGCTAGGATGAGACAAATGAGAAGCCTCAGGTGCAAGATGTAAGGAGGCACTCACTTTTGGAGCCCACCCTGCAACTGCGCAACCCTGAAAACGAGTGTCTCCTGAAATGTTGCACCCAAGACCCCTCACTCCCTTCACCCTAGTCCCAGGAACTATGAGACACATCAGGTTTGAGAACCACTGGCAGGACGGTTAAGAGTATGGGCTTTGGAGTGACAGTTGCCTCCAAGTGGCTGCCGTCAGGATTAGGTGACATAATACACGTACAGCACTTAGTACAGTTTCCTGGGAAATCGGAAGTGCTCTGTAAATGTTGGCTGCAATTGTTGTGCACACTTTAGTCAGATCCTGCCCCATCACCTTACATAGCCAACTGTGGCCACCTAAAATTATTCAACTCAACAAATATTTATTGAGTGTCAATTCTGTAAGCATGGCACTGTGCTCAACCTCTTGTGGAATACAAAGATGAAAAATAAACAGTACTCACCTCAGAGGACTACCCAGAGCAAGTCTACCTGGAGCCAAAACTGGAAAATTATGAAACATCATGAAATGTTCTGTGTCTATCTGTGCCTCAAGGCTCCCATCCTTTT
>NW_007727147.1:60068-237861 GCF_000696425.1 Galeopterus variegatus | reverse complement strand
TGAAACATCATGAAATGTTCTGTGTCTATCTGTGCCTCAAGGCTCCCATCCTTTTGCTTCCAGCAGCATGCCCTTCCTTACCTCACACTACCTTTCTCTTGTTTAACTACACTCCCATAGCTAACTACCCTGCTGCATCTAACAATGTTCCCATTGTGATTACATCCCCATATCTAACTGTACTCCCAGATCTATCTCTACTGTCATAGCTAACTATCCTACCATAATGCTCAGAACAGTCTCAATTCTAAGCCCTGGAGATAAGATCTAGAAATCAACCTCTTCCCAGCTTTGGAAGACCAGCCTCCCTCCAATCCCAAGCATCCTAGGCTTTCCAGAATCTCTTCATATTATACCTAATAAAAATTAAACATAAGCCTGGGCTCACCCAACATGTCATATCTGTTCCTAATTCAATTAAACTCTAAAAAGCATTTATTAAAGCCCTGCTATATGTAAGGTGGCAGGGAGTTACAAAATAGGAGAAAACACATATCAAAACTATAATAGGAGAAAACATGAACATCATTCATCTTTGCTATGAAAGGCCCCTGAAGGCTTGCCTCAACTTTAAGCCCAGGTCTTATCAATCTGAGTGTTAGTAGATAACCAAATTTATGCCTGTATTTAGTCTGACATTACTTCTTTGTCCATAACACTCACAGAAATATGTAAACAGGCCAGAACCCTGCAACTGTTCCAGGCAAGTTCTACAGAAGTAAAGGTACCAAGTGAACTTCCTCACAAAGATTATATATAAACCTTCCTCTAATTCTCCATGCTGCCACCTCCTGGCCTTCAGTTGTAAATGAACTGCAGTCTCTTCGCAGAAGGGGCCAAGTATCTGACATGGATAGAAAGCTTTCTTTCACTCAACAGATGGAAAGTTGCTGCAGCTACAATGCCTGTGTGGGCTTAGATCTTAAAGGGTCATAGTAATACTTAAGAGGGAGATTTAAACCAGCTGTAGACTGAACACAAAACCTGTTAGGGCACTGCTAAATTGAGCAGTAAGTCCTCTCTTCTGGCTACCATGTGACAAATATCATTGATTATTGTGTTACTACTTCATTCGATCTTATTAAGCATTTATATTAGACTAGCCGGGAAACTATGGAAAAGTGCATAGGCTATTACACGTATTTCTTAAATGATATAAAGGAAGTTACTTAAATAAATAATTCTTTTGGTTTTATTTTTAAATTCTATTTATTTATAATTGAAATGAACCTATCTTGGTAACAGCTTGATAACATAGATTAAAAGGTCATAAGGTCATAGTAGAATTCTCCAGAGAAATACCTTCTTTTGTTTGGTGAAATGCATTGATGGACCATTTAGGCTGTGTCAAAATCCCCTCAGATAAATAGGTTAGGAAGAAGAAGTAGAGAACTGTGTCATTTTGTGTAGTAATGGAAGAAAAGTATGAGTTGGGGTGAGCAGCAGGGAATGGGGAGAAGCTGGAACAGAGGAGATGCAGCAGGAAGGAGAGAGGCTGGTACCAGAAGAGCATTGACAGTGAGCCTTTTTTTCTGGAGGAAGGTGGTCAGTCCCTCCAGAACAGCACAGCACTGCAAGCCAGACCTTAGACGGGGGAAAGTCAAGTTCTCAAAGTGATCAGTGCTTCACGTGTTACTTGACCAAAGTGGAGGCCCCTTTGAAGTAGATATCATGAGTACCTCTTTTGATGGCTTCCCCTCTCCCTTTCCATGCTGATCCTCATAGGCCTTCTCTCTGTGAGCTCTGTCTCAGAGCTGTTTTCAATGCAGAAAGGCCTTGTCACTTCAGTGGGGATTTTAACCCGAGCCACCTCCCTCCCCTCTTACATCTTTCCTATTTTTTGTCCCCAGGCTACTCATCATGAGTACTTCTCAGTCCAAGGGAGACCCATCCCAGTCTAGCTGATATGAAACAAATATGGTTTCTTGCTTGCAGGAAATGTATCATAAAGATGAAGAATCAGTATAACAGTGTGACCCCAAATTTGAGTATATCCCTTTCATGGTTCTTGGCACCATGATGTCCTTGAAAATTAAGAGAACACTTGAAAATGCACATCTTGGCCAGATGAGAGAATGGTCTTTGTAGAAAAGTAAAAATTACAAATACAGATGCTTCTCAACTTATGATGGGGTTACGTCTCAACAGGCACACCATAAGCTGCAAATATCATTAAGTTGAAAATGCATTTAATGCTGGCAACAAAGCAGACAGTCCCCCCAACTTAACAATAGTTCATTTGATTTAGGATTTTTCAACTTTACGGTGGTGTGAAAGTGATATGCATTCACTAGGAACCATAATGTAGAAGTGTCCAGATAAACCCACCAAAATCGTAAATCAAACCATCATAAGACAGGGACTGTCTGTAAAGGCAAAATTCTTAATTACCACCCCACAGATACCCAGGAGAGGTTCCTTTAAAGATCTTGACAAGGAAAAGTTTTAAAACTAGGAGAGAAGACTTCTAGTACCCACAGACAGCCTCAGTAGCAAAAAAGCAAAGCTTCTCAGTGGGAGGAAGAACAGGCCTGCCTTCCTCCATGGACATCTCACGTAACCACGCAAAACCTCTGGCATTGGTAGCTCGGGTTCCCAGGAAAGCTGACTCTGAGACAGAGCTAGCTTACAGTAGATTTTTTAGGGAGTGCTCATGGGACCAACACCTGTAGAAACAGAAGGGATGAAAAGAAAGCAGGATTGGGCCTCGGCCAACCCTAGGAGGAGTTCTGGAGATACAATGACCACTGAAAGCCGTTCTGAGTTGGTGCAAGAGAATTGGCCCTGTATAGTCCTCCAGGATAATCAATCTCTGAATGAGGGTCACATGGGAAGGGAGCAGGACCTCGGGTGAGGCAGCCCTCTGCAGCTGAGATCGTCCGGGAAGGGGGCTGACAGCTGAGGGCTGTGTGCGGGCAGCATTTGCAGCAGCTGGCCTAATAATGCCCTCCTTCCTGAGGAGGATCTGTGTGGCACATCACAGCATCCGTGGACTGGCAACCCCTGGACCTAAACCCATCCCTGTGGGGAGTTCCAAAAGCTTGGGATTTCCTCCCTCTAGAAATGCCAGGAATTCTTTCCTCAGATTTCTTCAACATAAGATTAAGTCCACCAGGCATTATTACTAAAGCCTTTTGCTCTTCCAGAGGGAACGTTCTAGAAATAAGATTCAGGACATTCTGTCCACAGGTAAACGCAGTCCCACCCACATTAAAATGATTAAAGACTCTTCACTAGACATGCTGATGTATGCTACAACGTGGATGAACCTCAAAAACATCATTGTAAGGGAAAAAGTCAGACACAAAAGGTCACATATTATATGACTCAATTTACACGAAATACCCAGAATAGGAAAATCCAGACAAAGAGAACGCCTACTGGTGACTGCCGGGGCTGGGGAGATGGGAATAGGGAGCAACTGCTTAATGTACATGGAGTTTCCTTTTGGGGTGATGAAAATGTTTTGGAACTAGACAGATGATGGTTGTACAACATTGTGAATGTACTGTACTAAATGCCACTGAATCACTCATCTAAAATGGTTAATTTTATGTTGTGTCAATTTCACCTCAATTCAATAAAATGGGGTTAATAAAGCAACCAAAAAAATTCTTCCCTGGGAGCAGCCCAATATAGTAAAATTAATCCCTTACCGTAGGAGCTTTAATTTTTGAGTAACTAGAAATGAACAAAATGTTCTTACTCTGCCCTCAAAGTAAACTTAAATTGCATAAGGCAGGTCAGGTCGAACTATTTGTATTTTAAAATCGATTATCCTATTCAAGTAGTAGACATTGAACAAATAGCGAAATTACGTAAAACTATAATTTTAATGCAGGAGATAATTTCTGTTTACAAGTACATAATATTTTTCTTCAAAATGGGTTTGGAGTGTTGTGATTCATACACCCTCAAAAGTTTGTTGAAATAAAAATAATGCTCAGAGATTTCAGGGTCTTCAAAATGATTATCTGTTTGGAAGGGCTGCTCCAAACAAATAATAAAAAATACTTGATGAAAATCACTCATCTCTTCTTGGTAAAATGTGAAGAATTGAATGTGAACATTTTGCTTTGTGTTCAGTGACAGAATGACAGAACAACAGTGTCAATATATTTGTTTGGAGCTAGAAACTATGTGAATTAAATTATATTTAAATAAAGAATGCCCTGCCACTGAAACTCACACTATTACCCAGCTCCAAAAGAGAAATTTAACTTTGAGGTTAAAAAAAAATGGTCCAAAATCCATGAAGTAGTTAAGATCCTAAGACCTTGAAAGAAGGAAAGAAAAAGAGAACCTAAGTTTAAAATTTGCCTAATATCAAAAATCCCTGTTCTAAACAATTCAGTCAAGCCAACTATCCCCGCCCCCCACCCCTGTGATGAAAAAATCATTTATGTTTCAGCATTCCAAATGTGAGAATTCTGTAAAAAATTATTTCTAAATTTCAAAATACACTTAAAGCCTATTAAATAATGAAATTTGAAATTTTAATATTTAATTCTCAAGATTGTAATTTTCTGTTTTTTTTTTTTCTTCAGTATAGTTACTTCAGAATGAAAAATTTAGAATTCGAGCTATGGCATTTTGACTTCCATACAAGAGTTTGGATTTCTGCACTGAAACTCAATAGCTAAAGGTTCATGTATATATGATGTAAAACTTAGGCTTTAAAGTAAATAAACGATATTTGAAATGTTTTATGATTGTAAACCAAAGATGTCTTTCATAAATTGGTTCAAAAAAAACAGATTATCTGAAAATATATACAAATCAGTAGAAAAGTTTCCATTTGATCTTTCTAGGCAGGATTTAAAGGCGAGATATCAGACATGTTTTTTCAGTAATTGTGTATTTATTTAATTCTATTTTATCTTGATATACACAGGATGCTTTCTCAAACATGCTTGAATTTTGGGAATTTGAATTTATATATCATTAATGTAATGCATACCTGAATTAATCCAGTTATTTGAGAAACTGAAATTCTATCTCAGGGTTGTCTATAATTACAGCAAGGATCATACACTTAAAAATGGTTAAAATGTCAAATTTTATGTTTACATATGTCATGCCACAATTAAAAAAGGAAAAATAAGATCTACCTATCTTCCTATCAGAGAGAGAAAAAGAGACAGTTCTGATTTTTCCCACCATTGGAATATAGAACTAAGTGTAAAAAATTCAATGAATGCAAATTTGTGATCAGAGCATTTACAAGTAGCAATTACAGTATAAACACTGGTACAATCAAAAAGACATGCTATATTCCTAATAAATAATTTCCTTTTAAAATAAAAGGATGAAAGCAGCTTGATGGAAGGGGATGTAAAGAAGGATCGAGGCTGCTGAGTTAAGGCAGCAATGGCAAAATAATAGAGAACAGGTAAAAGATGTAATAACCACTTCCCGCTGCCTCCAGGCTGGCCCTCAGGCTTGCAGAACTAGAAACCAACACTTCTTATCCCTCTCTCCAGAGTTCTCAAAACTCAGGGATGCTAAGTCATGCTCATAAACTCTCCAGAAACTGCAATCTATGGGTTAGACTTACACAAAACTCCCAGATGGGCTGAAAATGCCTATGGGCCAGCCCTGTCCAGTATTTCCCTTTAGGCAAAGCTGCACAGAAAATTGAAATTTTAGATTTCTTCTTGGACATGGATTTAGAGGCAAAGGAGACGGTTTCATGAATTTAGTTCTGAGAGTCTGATGCATCAAGACGTACATGCCAAGACAATCAAACATTTGAGCCTGTGGATGGGCCTGTCTCTGATGGGCCGTGGTAGGTGGGTATACTCATGGTGGCCACGTGAGCTTTCCATATGCTGACGCAGTGAATCCATCTCCCACTCTGACCCACATTTTTTCTGTTCACATTAATATTTTCAATCACATTAAAATTACTAGTTGCTGTGAAATGACAGGTGAAAAGGTTAAAGAAGTTTAAAATTTTAGAATCTGCTCTAAAATGCTTATAAATCAAGTGGGGCAGATAGACAAATAAATTTGGGAAAATATAGATAATTGTTAAAGCTGAGTGATGGGTACTATTTTACTATCTACTTTAGTACGTGTTTGAATAGTTCCATTAAAAATTTTTAGGAGCTGGCCAGTTAGCTCAATTGGTCAAAGTGCCACCTTGTAACATCAAGGTCAAGGGTTCGGATCCCCAAGCCAGCCAGCCACCAAAGGAAAACAAAAAAACTTCTTAAAATTACCTCTTGGTGTCTTGGTGCTGACCTCTCTCTCGATATACTGCAGTGGTCACAGACTCTGAAGCTAAACTTCTTTAGCTGGAATTTCACTTCTGCCATTTGCTGAGATCTTGAACAAGTTATTTGACCTGTTTGTGCCAGTTTCCTCAACTGTAAAGTGCTGGTAAATAATAAAACCTACCGCCCAGGGTTTTTATAGGGTTAAAATGAGATAATGCATGGAAAGTGCTAGCAGTGTCTGTCATATAGTAACTACTTAACAAATGCTAGCTATGGTTACACCCACCATGTTTTGATTCTATAATTTAACTTTGTAGGGAATTTATTTCTGCTCTCTAATTTTAACACACAAGCCAACAACTCATTTTGCTTACTCATCAAAATATCTGCTCTGTATCGTATCGAAATCTGTCTTTATTTTCATTCCTTCAAGTAAAATGGTAGCAACTAATTAGAAAGAACTGGGTAAAGGCATCCAGTCTCCCCAGTTCCTCTAATATCCATACCAACCTCCCTCCCCTCCACAGTCAATCCCATTAGCCCCAAATCCAGACTTGATGCCTCACAGGTAAATCTTCTCCCAGGAAGTCTCAGCCACTTTCCCCTGGTGTAGAAACACCTATCATAAGATCTCTATTGTCCTCCTTCCCATCTTTTACTGTACACTCAAATTGAACCTCTTTATTTCTTTGTATTTTTTAAACCATCAAGGATTTTTAAAAGCTTCAGTAAAAGCAGAAATAGGCTATTCCTCTCTTCTTGGTTCATATGAAAACAGAAAGCCGAAGAAATCTAACAAAATAGCCTTTGGTATGCAGCTTTTAATTCAGAAGGTTCAAATTACAGGGTAAGAAATTCTAACATCTTCTCTGAATCACTCATAGAAACGACTTTTTTTTCTTCATCTTTGCTACTTAAGTCCATGATAATTGTTAGCATTTTGAAAAAAAGTGACTTTGTTGAGTCATACTTAGAACTATAAACTCTGACTAAACTTGGACTCAGTCTAGACAAATGAAAACAAAAGTTCAATGTCCAAAATACTCAGGAGAAACAAGGAATATTGTTTGTAATTTGTTGATCTGTTTTTTTCCAAATCTACTAATGAGATATGATTTCCCCACGCAAAGCATATGAACCCAGGTGCATTAATGCTACCAGACAATTGGACTACATTGTCCATTTCTTGCATCCTTCCATGTCTAACCAACTGGATTGTGCTGGAGCCAACTAACTGGTAATGCTGACTAACCCAGTGTGGGCTACTGGCCAGGGGCATACGGGGTTATCCCCAGGGCCTTCAGAGCAGAATCCAGGTCAAGAGACAACAGTCTTGCAAGACAAATCTATATTCCATTTGGAACCTGGTCCCCAACTTCCTCTGCCACACTCACGTACCCCTATAAACACTGGATACCCAATGCAAATTCCCTCCTGTTTCTCCCCAGTAACCTTCAAATAGAATTGGCTAATTCTTCCCCCTGTTATGCTCTATCCAAGTAATTAATGAGATCATTTTTATTTTACAATTTTTATTTGGGGGAATTTCTAAATTTACCCAAAGACAGAGAGAATAGTAGAATTAACCATATAACATATAATGTTTGTGTCACCCAGCTTAAACAATTAACCATGCTGCCAAACCTGTCTCTCTCCCCTCCCCCATTTTTTAAAAAATTGAAGTATTTTAAAGAAAATACAAGACAACATTTCTTCTCTAATGGGTAAGTACATTTTTTTTAAAAACTGCCATTCCATTATCACATCTAACTAAATGACCAGTAATTCTTTAATATTATCTAGTAATACCCAACCTATATTAAATTCCTCAATTGTCTCAAAGCCCTCACAAAAGCAAGTAGGTGGGAGAAGGTGGGATTTGAACCCCAGCAGCTGGACTCCAGCAGACTCTAAAATCTGTAACTCATGGAAGAGAGAGTCCACCAAGAACTCTGCAGGAACTGACAGAAAGGGACAAAGTAAGCTGAGACAGGACGCAAGGAAGTAGTAAGCAGAAAGGTTGTTAGTAACCTAGCAAAGGGTGACCCCAGTCAGAAGAGGGTTTCGAGATGTTACCTCTTAGGGAACTGACAACCTCAGGGAGGACAAGGTTGGAGGCTGCAGGTGCAAACAGGTGGCAGGCCTCTCTAGACCGGAGGAGTCAGGAGACCCCCAGGAAGGCAGTGCAGACACCGACAGCATCGGGACTTGGCAGGTCCTGCAATCTGACCGCCGCAGCTGCTCCAAAGCTGTCCCTAACCAAGGTTGGCACATGACAAGATTCGAAATATCCTGGAGATCTGTGCTGTCTTCAAACAAGGGCTAGATAGATAATCACTAGCTTTTGATCTAACATACTTTTCTTGAATATGGTTTATTATATTAATTAATTATATTTTATTATATTATATAATTACTCTATTCTATTCTATAGTTGGTCTTTTGTCAACAGACAACTCTTTCAGTGACATGAAACCCTTGTGAACAAGGGGTACAGAAGAATACTAAGAAAAGGAACTAAAGCTGAAGTTGAAGTTTTGCAGCCCGGTCTTGGAAACCCAAGAAGGTACTGCCCACACAGGCTGGTGTTCCATGACTAACCACAAGGTGGCACTTTTTTGAGCCAATGGTCAATGGTGAAGTTTTACAGTTACAGAATAGCCATGAAAATGTACTTTAGAGCTCCTGCTATGGTCTGACATAAGTGATTGACTGTCAGCCCCAGCTGCTGCCCCGCTGGACCCACCACTGCCTTCACCCTCAGCTGCTCCCAGCTAGTGACTGAGCACAGCCATGCTGTTCATGTAGGCCTATTCCCGTGAGACGCGGGGCTGCTCGAGTGGCTGACTTTGGGTTGAGGACTTCCCATCGGCCTGCTCCACCCTTTCTTGGACTACGCTGCAGTCTGAGATTTTTCCTACCCAATGCCTCCTTCCCAGTTGTCAGAACTTTTATAGCTGCATTCATGGGCAGCCCCATAAGAGAGTGGAGATGAAAAATCTTTCTAATGGGCAGTCTGCAGATGAAACTGCTATCTACAAAGTAAAGAAAGTAGTCTGAGGTGGGGATACATAGAGATTCCTTAACAGTGGCCAGCAGCCTGGTCATTTTCCCAGAAAACAATGGGTTTGAGGTAGAGGCATAGGGATGAAAACAGGGGAGTGGGTAGGGTGTTATTTTTGTCTCATTCCCCCAGAAAGCGTTTACCATAGAAGATGGGCAGAACACCCAGGTAGACAAGATGACTCAGCCAGTTGGTGTCAGCTGGCCTTCATCACTGGCCACCCTAGAACTGGGGCAATGTGCACAGGGATGGAGGGCAGCTCCAACTTGGCCCAGTAGCATGGACTCCCTCTTGGCCAAGGCTGATATAGTCGCTGCCTCTGAATGTCCAGCCTGTTTGCAGGCTGAGCCCTGGTGTGGCATTGCTCCTTAAGGTGACCAAGGGGCCACAGAGGGCAAGTTGACAACTTGGGCCAGTTGTAGATTGGATATGGGCCCTATAAGTCATTTTTCCTTTGCCAGCTGTTACTGAAGCTATCAGTAAAGGACAATGGAGAGACACCACAGGAGGAAAGGGTTTGCCTCCTGATCCTGCAGTGCAGGCAGGCAATGCCAACTCCCCCTAGTGCTTCCGGGGATAGTTTTGTAGCAGAAGCCTCTAGTGAGATACCTCTCTGTGAAGTTTTCTCAGGCACCCTAGAGGGTGGCACTTTCTAGCAAGTTCCACCAGCAGAGCAGCACAGTGATTTCTCTGCCATCCACTGAGCCACAGCCCTGCCCTCCGTGCTTGTGTTAAGTTAAGCCCTATTGGCTGGGAGGGTTCTCTCTTGGACTCCCATCTCAACCCTAGTAGTGCTAGTTCCTCCTTACATCTGCTATTCTCATGTTCTTTAAAGTTCTCTTTACTTCTTACTAGCTAATCCCTCATTACCCCAATCTCCTGTTAGAGTTAATAATTCTTTATACTAAACCTTTCCTGTTCAAATTACCGAGTGGTAACTGTGTCACTTCTCATAGTGATAGATACCCATTCCAGGTAAGTTTGCCTTTCCTGCCCTCAGGAACTCAGACTGCCACTACCTGGGGGCTTATAGATAGCTTGATCCATAGACATAGGACCCCACGCAACACAGCAGCCAATCAGTTGACCTACTTCCCGGTGAAGGAGACACAAGAGCAGGTCCCTGATCATAGAACCACTGATTGCATCACACACTGCCCCAGCCACAAGCAGCCAGCCTCACAGAGGGCCTGAACAACCAAGGCACAGCTGAAGAGCCAGGATGGAATGCCATCTTTTGGGATGCGTGTCCCCAATGGGTTTGGGAATATGCCCGGGAACAAATGGGTGGAAGCAGAAGTGTCCCTCCTTTTTAATCCCAATGATCCCCTGTGGGACTTAAGGGGAATAGCAGCATTGGAAATACTGATTCCAAAGATGGCAACTCTTGCCAGGTGACACAGTAAGTTCCCACTGAATGACAAACTATGACTGATGCAAGGGCACTTTGGACTCCCTTTACCCAGGTACAGGCTGGTGCGAAAAGGAGTCCCCACAACCAGCAGGAGAAGGAAGGGCTACCTTTACACAGTGGGGAGGAATACAGGTAAAACCCAGGTGACCCACTATGTGCCTCCTGGTACTCCCCTACACCATTGTAACCGTGAACGAACATGCACAGCAACCCTGGCCGCTTTGCTGCAATCTGAGATGCTTCCTGTCCAATCCCCTTTCCCCTCTTTCCAGGTATCGTCACCTTCTCGAGCCCCCTGTCCTTATCCTCCACAGGCATATTCCCCAACAGGTCTAGTGACATCTCATGTTTTGGCATCTGCTTCTCAGAGGACCTGAATTAACCCAAGCCACAAACCAAAAGAGCAGTGTGTGTGGGAGGGACGACATCCACAAGGGTGATCTTTATCAACAAACTCTTGACCTGAACAATTACAGAATTGTTTTTGTTTTCCTACGGATGTTTTTTTCTTCCTGTTTATGCCTTTAGCTCCAAGACCTTTTCCTTGGTAACAGTACATTTGGGAATTTTAAATGTATAGGTATGGTTTCATTAATGGCTCTTTTTTTCTTTCTCTAGATAGTAAGCTCAATGAGGGCAAGATCCACATATATATTTTTTTTCTCCATTGCATGTCTGACTCCTAGCACAATGCTCAGCACATTGTAGGAACTCAAAATTATTACTTGAGTGAATGATTAAGGCTCTTCAGGAATAGTCACTCTATAGCAAAATGTACTACGTGTAGAAGCAAAAGGATGTTATTGACAGGACACTATTTCCATGTACACAAAAGTCCTGGAGAGTAGACCTAGAATTCTAGAATAAAGATAATGATCAGCTTTCCAGTGATAGTCTAAGAAGCAGCCCTAACAAGGAGCTGTAGCTAAGTTTACTGCTATATAGGACAGCTCCATGTTTTAAGCAGAAATAAACAAAGGTCAACACGATGGAGATTTAAAGGGTTCTTAACAGTCATCAACAGGAGGTAATCTGAAAAGCAAGCCCTGCTTAGTGCATCTTTCCCCCAAACTGTATTAGGGCCACCCTGCCCTCTAACATGGCTTGTACTTTTTAGTAGCTATGACATTATCGGCTCCAGAAGGCCACTGTTAAAATGTTGTCTAAGGGGAAAAGAAAGACTTCTGATCTTTCTACATAAATAGTATAAAAGTATGTACACAAAATTTAAGGACACACTAATTCTCAGGGGCAACTCTGCACCTGCACAAACCTGAGAGTGAAATTCCTCCTTAAATGCTGCACCCTGGGTGGCCCATCAGCCTCACTAATGCAGGCCCCCCTTAGGCACCTGATAAAATTGCAGATTCTGGGTCCCCAATCCCAGAGTTTGGTAAATCATATAGTTTAAAATGAGTGTTACTGATAAAGAAAGGGAAATGGCTACTTTACCTCAGTCACCTGAAAGAGGTTTAACTGATTTACAAGGAATGAACATAATGTAATTTGTTATGGCATTTCATAAATAATTGTCTCACTGCCAGAAAGGATCAATTGAAGGGAGAATACTAATAAATTCGCATGAAATTTAATTTTTATTTTGTTTTTGCATACAAAAGGAGATACATAGAGAAAAGGGAATACTTTGAATAGGAAATCAAGACACAAATCAAGCACTGCAAAAACATACAACATATAACTTAACTTTTCTTTGAATTACGAACATTTAAACAAATTTGACTTCATGAACAAAACAAACTATACTTTGATAATTACCATGAGGCTTTATTGTTCCAAAAGTATTTGCCACCAAAAACAAGTCATTGCATAACTCTAGCTGAATTAATCATAATTATGCCACAATTTATTATTTACCCTTACAATTAAATAATAAAACTTTCTGGGAGTTCATGATCCTTTCAATTGTTATGAATTTAAAATTAGTTCATTTTTCAAATACCTTTCTTAGAAATGAAAAGTTTAATCATTTAAGTATGTTAATTTCCATTCCTTGAAAAAAAATTTTTATTCCCAAGTTAAAAGACATCGGTTGGGACATAAAAAAATGCATTTCTAGGCCGGCCCGTGGCTCACTCAGTAGAGTGCGGTGCTGATAACACCAAGGCCATGGGTTCGGATCCTATATAGGGATGGCCGGTTTGCTCACTGGCTGAGCGTGGTGCTGACAACACCAAGCCAAGGGTTGAGATCCCCTTACCGGTCATCTTTTTAAGAAAAAAAAAAAAAATGCATTTCTGTCAGGAGTAGGGGATCCCGTGGCTCACTCAGTAGAGTGCGGTGCTGATAACACCAAGGCCATGGGTTCGGATCCTATATAGGGATGGCCGGTTTGCTCACTGGCTGAGCGTGGTGCTGACAACACCAAGCCAAGGGTTGAGATCCCCTTACCGGTCATCTTTTTAAGAAAAAAAAAAAAAATGCATTTCTGTCAGGAGTAGTTTTTGCATAGATGTAATTAACAACATTAAAAAAGCAGAAATGATTTTTTTCCATACAAATTATAAACCCTTAAAAAGTACAGAAGTGCATTCTCAAGTTGTTAAGGCACGTGGGGACAGAGAACTGCTCTGTGTTCCCTCAGCTTAAAGCTTAGCTTTAAGCTTAGCAGACTCCTTCATCCTTTTGACAACAGAAAGGTCCCCTGATCCCTCAGGCCAGTTGTCATGATCTGTTAAGAAAGTGGAAAGCCTCATGTCACTTGCAAGTCTGTTAACCTCATTTGTCTTCTTAATTCCCACCAAATCTTCTTGTTCTTTTTCCTGGTTCACCCATTTTCTCAGCAAGAAAAAGAGAAATCTTTGAGTTGAATGTTAGAGAAAAAGCCTGGATTTGAATCCCAGGTCTGCTATTCACTAGCTTTTCTAAATTTGGGGAAGTTACTCTTCCTGAGCCTCAGTTTTAAAGGTTATAACAACATCTACCTCTTAAAGCTGTGAGGGTTAAATGTGACTCAGCATGTACAGTACTTGGCACACCGCAGACATTCACTAAATAGTGTCTCCTTAAAAATAAAATTATAAAATAATGTGTTTACGTTGTATCAGGCACTGAGAGTTGCCTGCCCAGCATCTAGTCCCCCATCTCCTCATTCCAACAGCCTCATTTCCATTTGATAACCCACCAGGTTCCGGAGAACCCACCAGGTTCCGGGGAACCTTGGCACCAGGGGTGGGGCATGGGATCTAAGCTAAGTCAGTAGGTGCATCCATTCCCCTGGCTGTGGTTACTGGTGGAGGATGGACATTTGCATAAGCTGGTCTAAACAGAGTGGCTCTCAGAATTTCGTTAGAAATTCTGGAACAAAGTAATTCCCCTTCCTCCTGCTCTGTCCAGCTGGATGTGATCAAAGTAGGCATCCTGTAACCAGGAGAGCCAGCCTTAAGATAAAGCCAACATTGTGAAGCAAAAACAGGAAAGAGAGAAAAAAATGTCTTTGATGAGATTACTGAGCTACTGAGTCAAGGCTCACCTGCCTTTTTTTATGTGAGCCAACAAATTCCTTTATTGTTTAGGCCAGTTGGGATTAAAAGCATCCTATTTTGCCACAGAGCTTTAAATGTGTGTTATCTAATTTAATCCTCCTAATAGCTCTAAGAAATAAATACTGTATGTGTCTCCATAATATAGAATAGGTAATGGAGGCGTGCAGAAATTAATTTTCCCAAGATCATACAGCTAATAAGAGTAGAGCCAGACTTCCATTCCAGGCCACCTCAGTTAGGAGCTGGCAGTCTTGAAGAAAACACCATACTAAAGGGCTGAATACTCCCACCCATTATTTGGGGGAAGCATATTAGAAAAAGAGAGATGTGGCCGCTTTCCTCAACAACTTAAAAAAATATTTTGTAGTGATTCAAAAAAGTGTGAGAATTAAAAGAAAATCATTTCACTGAAGTCCTGGAGAAGCAGCCATCTGGAATTTCTTTCTCTTTCTAAGGCAAGGCAAGGCAACCCACCATAAGGAATACTGACTCAACTCTACTGGGAGGGAAGCGGAAAGGTTTTCTCCCACCCTCATTACTTTAAATACTTCCAGAAAATAATATTGCATAACTATGTAGGCATTTTTGTCTTAAGGCACAGAGACAGAGATCCTTAAAACCATAATATCTTATGCACATCACCACGATGATGTTATTTGTAAAGAAATATAAATGGGAGGGGAAATAATAAAATTAAAATTCTACACCAATCATTTATTAATGCAAAGAAGATCTTAGCCTTGAACAGACTGTCAGCACATGAAAGAGTAGGCTGAACCTGGCTCCCTGACAGGAAATTCAAATATGCATGGGTTACATCAACCACATGTTAATTTGCTAGTATCCAGTTAATTATCTTTAGCAACAAAAGTTCAAATACATTTGTACCTTATATCATCTTCTACATTTTTGGAGTGATTTAGAGTTTTTGGCTTGGACATGCCTTTTAATGCCCAGGTGGATTTGTTTTTGTCATTTCTAAAATTAGAATATTGGATTCTCTGATTTTAAGACCCTTCCAAACCCCAAAGTTCTACAGTCTAGCCATAAGACACATACACACACACATGCACGCATGCACACAAAAACATTTGTGCGTAACATCAGTATTTGATTGAAACTTATAAAACTACTGTTTTTGTATATCAAAAATGATTGAATACAGAAATTTCATGTGGTTTCACTCAATATATACCCCAAAGAGAGTGCAAAAAAGCACCATACCACCCCTCCCCACCTAACATATCTGATTCTTCTGCTCAGATATGCAAGCCACTTATTGGAGGAACAAAAAAGGAAATAAATCTTAAAAATATGGCAACCTCTTGCCTCTTTCCTATCTTCTCCTTACAATATATACTCAAACTGAGAATATTTTTCAGGGTTCAAGTTCCACCAACATATGCACACACACGAACTTTTTAAACACAGTCATGAGTCGATGGGATACTTTCTGAGAAATGTGTCATCAGGAGATTTCATCATTGTACAAACATTGTAGAATGTACTTACACAAACTTACATGGTTTAGCCTACTACACACCTAGGCTATATGGTATAGCCTATTGCTCCTAGGCTAAAACCTGTACAACATGTCACTGTACTGAATACTGTAGGCAACTGTAATACTATGGGAAGTATTTGTGTATCTAAAGGTATCTAAACATAGAAAAGGTGTACAATCTTATGGGACCACTTTCCTACATGCAGTCTGTCATTGACAGAGATGTTGTTATGTGGCACATAACTATATATAAAGCTAGGTTCTATAATTTCTATAACTTTTCCTTTAAAAATCCTATCATGAACATAAGCATTCTGCACATTTTGATATTCTATAAGAGAAGACCCTTAGCTCTTAGTAACTACTTAAGGAGTTTTGAACAACTGAGTGTGAAAAGGCATAAAGCTAGTGACTACATACTCACTCCTTGGCTGCTCACCTGGTATCTCCCACATGTGAGTGTACAGAGACTGACCCCCATCCACATTTACCAGCTGCCCAGTGATAAAGGAGGCTGCAGGAGACAGCAGGAAGCACACCAAGGAGGAAATCTGCAACAGAAACACACATGCACACATAAAAGAACATACTCCCCATCTCTGGTTGCTTCGCATTCCCGAGTGAACACATCTCAAAGCATATGAGTGTAACATGAATCCTATAGTGTGTGTGTCAACCATAATCTGACAGTACATAAACAACTTCCCTTTTCTATGTGAGCATCACTGAAATCAGGTAAGTGACTAACTAAGATAAAGGTGGCCAGATATAGTGTCAAACAAACTACTCAATGTGAAGCCAAAAGTGATCCCAGGGTTTCATCTCTGCTCTTCCCATTTCCAACAATCAAGTTCTTTCCACACCTTCCCTTGCCCGCCACAACCCCATTTTCCATCACTATCACAAGCCTTTCATATTTTGGTCCCTGAAATAGTCAGTGTCTGTGTACCAATAAATTGGCATTCCAGTTTGTTCAGTCCATGGTCCTGTCAGGCCAAAAGCCCAGGAACACACACTATAGGAGCTTTCTACAGAGGGACTTCAGCATCCCACTGCATTCCTAAAAATTCAGCAACATCTACTCCCAAAACCAAACAGAAAAAGAGAAATTATTTCACTGAATGTAAAGGAACTCTCATGGGAGGCTAATGGCAGAAGGAGAGTTTCTCAAAGTGTGATGATCCTAAACCCCTGCTTTAGAATAACTAGGGATGCTTACTGAAACTCCAGATTCCTAGATCCTTCCAGGAACCTAGGGTGCAAGATTTAAGGAGGTATTCACTCTCAGGTCAAGAGCAGAATTGCCCCTGAGAGTGCATACACCCTTAAATTCTGTGCCCATGCCTTGCTTACCTCATCCCAGTCCTAATCTCATACACAGGCTGTAGCCACAAGTGTTTGTTTTCATGGAGAGCCTGGAGGGCAGGCACTGGCTTCTCTGCATCCTGGTATCCCCAGGATGCACTGCTGAAGACGAGGCAACTAGCCGTATGAGACTACTAAAACACTTTCAATACGGCTAGCCCGAAGTGAGATATGTTCTAAGTGTAAAACACACACCGGATTTTGAAGACTAAGTATGGAAGAAAGAATGTAAAAAATCTCATTAATAATTTTTTCTATTAATTACATGTTGAAATGATGATATTTTGAATATGTTGGGTAAACTAAAATATATTATTAAGATTAATTTCACCTCTTTTTACTTTTCTTAATGTGGCTACTAGAAAGTTTAAAATTACATATGTGACTATTTTTATATCTCTATTGGACAGAGCTGGTATAGAACTAATTTAAAAGTTCTCACATTGCTGGGAAAAGGCAGATTGTACTGAGTCATGGTAATGACCACCTGAACTGGTTTGGAACTTTTTTAATCAGTCAGTGGCAACACACCCTGTGGACAAGTTTTGTTAAAGTCAGCCAATCAGGAAGAGACTCACTCCAAGAAGCTCCTTTCTGAATGCCAGCCAAACAACAACCATCTCACCCAAGTAACTGTGACCTCCAAAAATCTGCAAATATCTGAAAACCACACCACTCCACAGAAAAAAAAAGGATCAAAAGTTAACTCTTCTCAGAGAGACTATGCCTGATCCTTTACTTAAAGATGCAATAAATTCACCTACGTGCTGAATTTTGTTTCATATATTGAGTGTTGGCCCCATCCTTTGACAGTGTTTAGCATACAACAAGCACTTAATAAGTGCGAACAAAATGAAGGAATCTTTAATGCAGGCCTTCCCCCAAAGTGCGATTTTGCATTGCCTGTTTTATTACAGTGTTTACCAATTGATTAGGCACTCATTAAATAATACTGAATTGACTTGAATCTACCTGCTAGGTAAAAAATATGAAAATATTTGTGACGCCTGGTTTACTTTTGGAGCTCAACATGGAGCTGAATTAAACTAATGAAATTTTTATCGTTACTGAATTAACTAGGCACAGCTGCAGTGTCTTCAGATAGATGTTTCTTAACTTTCACTGTAATGACATTTGAGAGATTTGACAGATGGACTTGAAGTACTAAGTCATTCCCAAGAGTTTTATCAATGAATAAATAATATCAGAAACTAGCAATTGTGTTCACTTTATGTAGGTGGGTAATACCTCTGTTAGCTCAGTTATCTGTTTCCTTTTAGCTCCCTTTATTAAAGATCACAGGAATTACAGGTAAGTAGGCTTGGGTTTGAATTCTAGTACCATGACCTATGGTCTTAGGCAGATCACTTCACACCACTGGCCCTTAGTTTCTTAATTTGTGAAATGAGTGCACAGTATCTCACAAGCCAATTGAGAGGTCTGCCAAGTGCTGCACTCTCTTTCCAAGAGATGTAGCAAGACACTTGGGATCTCTATGCGGTTCTTTTTAAAACTACAGCTCCGTTCCAACCCTCCTGACTTTCCCTCCAGGGACTGTCACTTAAAAGAAGGCAACTCATTGATAAGTAGGCCAACTAGGCCAGCCAATGGCCTGGTGTGACAGTTCTGCCCACCTTCAGACTCTAAGACACAATCACGCAAAGGCAGATACTCTCTCCTTATTCTCTGTCTCACTGTAGCTACCACTCTCTCTCCTTCCCTTCACGACCAAACTTTTTGAAGGAATTACTTACATCAGCAATTGTCAGAGCATGGTCAGCCAAACCCTAGGCATCCGTAAGTCCTTTCCAGAGAATTTGCAAGGTCAAAACTATTTCCATAATAATACTAAGTCCTTATTTGTCTTTGTCACTGTGTTGACATCTATACTGCTAGTGCCAAAGCAATGACAGGAAAAACTACTGGAGCCTAAGCACAAATCATGGCCCAGAACACAAAACTCTACTAGTAGTCATTACACTAGTAGTCATTATATTCTTCGCTAGCAAGTACTTGAGTGGGGGAAAAGCCAGTTTCGCTTTAGAATGTCCTTGACAAAGCAACAAGATATATTAATTGTATTAAATCTTGACCAGTGAGTTCACATCTTTTAATATTCTGTGCGATGAAATGGGAAATATAAACATAAAGCTCTTCCAATGCGTAGAGAAGAATAATTGTTTCTCAAGAAAAAGAATGCAATTGGATTGAGATCTGAACTAGCCACTTTTTTCATAAAACACCATTTCCTACTTGAAAGAACAACTGAAAAACTATGGTTATTCACACTTGGGTACTTGGTAGACATTTTTTCAAAAATGAACAAAGTGGGACTGTCACTTCAAAGGAAAATGACTAACAGTATTTGGTGTCAATAATAAAATTTGAGCTTTCAAGTGAAAAATGAAAACTTTGCAAAACTTGCATTTGTCACCATGAGCTTGACAGGTTCCTAATACTTAAAGATTTTTCTGAAGAGATCAGTGGAAATATTAACAAATGTGCTCTTCTGATAGTACATATAAATTGTGTGTCAACATTCAGAAGACGTGCATCACTCAGTGAACCATCAATTTCTAAAAGACAAATAAATGCCTTATGTGACAAAATCACATATGGGTGAAAGATCCAGTCAAAGTGCGAGAAAGATTTTAACGAAACAGCACAAAAAGTTCATTGACGTGGTTTCAGATTCCACATTGCAACTAATCTTTCCAAAACTGCCATTTGTTGAACAGTGAAGAAAAATATCCACGGTTATCTGAAAAGTCTGTTAAAATGCTCCAAGCCATTTCTGCATGTATATCCGCCTCTGTATATCTGCATGAAGTCAGATTTTCTTCATATGCTTTTACCAAAACAACATATTGCAACAGACTGAATGCACACCCAGAGGTGAGAGTTCAGCTGTATTCTATCAAGCCACACATTAAAGAAAATTGTAAAACTGAAAACAAATATAAAATAATTGCTTTCTGAAAACATAGCTATTTTTTATTAAAAATGTTATTTATGTTAACATGTAATGCCTTTATTACTACTGTTTTAAATAAATTAATAAATGTTTCTTAAATTTGTTTTAATCTCTAATACAGTAAATATAGGTAATATAATACACATAAATAAATTGTTCTATCCAAAATAAAAATCTAGGGCCGGCCCGTGGCTCACTCAGGAGAGTGCGGTGCTGATAGCACCAGGGCCACGGGTTCGGATCCCATATAGGGATGGCCCGTTAGCTCACTGGGTGAGCGTGGTGCTGACAACACCAAGTCAAGGGTTAAGATCCCCTTACCGGTCATCTTTTAAATAAAAAAAACAAAATAAAAATCTAATCATATCATTCCCTCAGTTAAAATTCTTTAAAAACTCTTAACTTTCAGAATAAAAATCCAAATGCCTCGCTTCACCAAGTCAAGGGTTAAGCCACGGGTTCGGATCCCATATAGGGATGGCCCGTTAGCTCACTGGGTGAGCGTGGTGCTGACAACACCAAGTCAAGGGTTAAGATCCCCTTACCGGTCATCTTTTAAATAAAAAAAACAAAATAAAAATCTAATCATATCATTCCCTCAGTTAAAATTCTTTAAAAACTCTTAACTTTCAGAATAAAAATCCAAATGCCTCGCTTAATATGGCTCACTGAATGTTTGATTTAACAATATCTTCTAAAATTTAATATGCAAATCTACTTTAGTTCAGGAATTCCACTTCTAGAAACTTACCCCATTACACAAAGTGCATGACTATATTCAAGGATGTTCAATGCAGAGTTACTGCAATAACAAAAACAAAAATAGAATCTAAATATGTAACAAAAGGGTCTGATTATATTATGGTATATCCGTAACAAGTTGCAGAAAAGAACATATAGCAGGATCCTGTTTTTGTAAAAAAAAGTCAATAGACGTAGATATATTTTTGTGCATGCACAGTAAATTTCTGGAAAGATGTAGATCAAACTGATAATAAAAGCGAGTTCTAAGAATTAGAACTAGATTTTATTCTAAGAGTTTTATAATTTTGATTCTATATTTAGCCCTTTAATATATCTGAAAATTATTTTGCATGTGATACAAGATAGGGGGTCTAATTTATTTCCAAATGAACAGCCAATTGTCCCAAGACTTTTGTTAGATGGTTTATCCTTTCCTTATGGATTTGAAATGTTACCATTATTCTATAAACTCCCACACAAACATGGTTCAGATTCAAGAATCCATTCTGTTCCACTAATTTTAATCTATTCCAGTGCCAGCACTAGATTTGTAAGTAAACATAGCTTCCTAGTATATTTTGACATCTAGAAGGGTAATCTTTTCATTATTCATTTTCAAAACATTTTTGGAAATTTTTGCATACTTCTTTTTAGACAAATATTAGAGTCAATGTGTTAAAAATTACAAAAATATATTAAATTTATAAATTAATTTATGGAAACCTGACTTTTTAATAAAATTGATCTCCCCACTGAGGAATATGACATGTCTCTGTGTAGTCTGGTCTATTTTTGTTGTTGTTCTTTGGTAAAAAGATTTTTTTCATTTAGGGCCTATGGGTTGAATAAAAAGGCTAATAGTCTCAATAATTACGAGTATGGTGATAAGTGGGACTGGCGTTCCTTGTGGTAGGAAGTGAGCTAATAATGCTTTTGTTTTGTGGCAAAGGTGATAATTGGTACGCCTGCTCAGAGTGGAATGGCTATGCCAGATGCATTGATGATTGAGTGGCTGGGAAAAATGAGTTAGGCAATAATCCTTTTTTTTTTTCTTTTTTGTCCTTTTTGAGACCGGCCACACCGCCGCTCAGCCAGAGAGTGCTGCGAGTGCACCGGTCATCCCTATATAGGATCCGAACCCGCGGCGAGAGCGCTGCTGCACTCCCAGCGCCGCACTCTCCCGAGTGCGCCACGGGCTCGGCCCGGCAATAATCCTAATAAATACATTGAGCCAAGCTAAGCTTATTGTTGGATATTTTAGTTTTTATTATGATTATATGCAGAAAAGATATCCTTTTTAAAAAAATACATTTTAAGACTGATATTGCTGGCATTTTAGAAAGCTACTGAATTTTATGTATTTTGGTCTTATTGAATTCTTCTTACTGTAATCTCATAAGGAATCTTGTTTAGGGTCCTCACACGGGCTCCTTACTGAAATCTTGTATGGCACTTCATATAGCCATAATCATCTGACTTGCTTAGGGTCCGTGTACCAACTAATGCCATGTGATAAAATAACGTAGCTGAAAAGTACATTGAAACAACAAAAACACACTGTTCTTAATTCACACAGCATTCAGTCCTGAGTAAAGACTGTTGTCAGAAGTCAAAGAATAACCAGGACATTCCTGAGAGCCAGGAAGAAGAGGAGGAATGGTTTGATGGCAGTGGGAGAACAATCTATTGCCAACCAGGCCACACAAAAAGGACACCAAATGTTACACATTTCCAAAGTATAAGACACAGTAATTCCAATCAATGTAAGATATATATATTACCTCCTCAGGAACTCCAAGTCGTTTAGCTGGGATTTTGTGAAAGTACTCTTCAAATAAGTCTTGTCCCAAAGCCCTGTAGTTGTCATAAGCAGTCGGGGAATAAATTGTTCCCTATGTTTTAAAAAAAAACAGGAACAAAATAAAGTCATAAAAATTAAATTTTAGTTGTAAAGACATCAGGGCAGTCTATCGACAAATAATAAACATTAAGTGGTTTAAATTAAATAGAAAAGTTAACATTTCTAATATTAATTTTTCTCAATGTTGTCAAAGGAGCACAGTCAACCACTGTCACGCCAAATGATACTGGGGAGATATATCGATTTCTAATTAAACAGTTTGCAACATTTAGTTAAAGAAGATGAAATTGTCTAAAAGTACTAAAGTTGAAACATTAAACCTAAAAAATCCCTGGAAGACAAACAGGAATTAGTATTGTACTAACATACCATTAAAAGTTTGCAAGAAATGCTCTTTTGGAGGCCAATATTCCAAGTTATCAACATTAAAAATAGAACTATATTTAATTTACCCTGTAAATATTTGAGTAATATGGGTAAGGTGATATCAACTGTGGAGGATTAAAGGAGGATATGAAATTTCTGGCTAAAAGCCTGCAATTTTGTTTGAGGTGAGATTTCTCTACTAATTTCAAGCACAAAGTCAGTTCATGCTTAGTTCCCTTTGAGCGGCGTGGATAACAGTATCTATAGATTATATAGGTATATAGTTCTACATATTATAGATTGTAGACCTACATATATAGATTATATGTATATTATACAGATATATCTATAAATAATATCCAAAGATGATATAGAGTTTCAGATGAAGGGATGATTACTATCTTACCAGTCTCTTACCAGGAAATATCACAGAAGAAGTAGAGCTTGAACTGAGTTGTGCGGGATGAGTGAAATATTTCACTTAACATCTCTCTTGGAGTACATTGCCAGTATGTAGTAACAAGAAAACTTAAGCTACAGATTATTTCACAAAAATGATAGTTTTTGAAGTTGACTACATTGTGATTTACCCCCTATCATTTATATTTTGATTTAGAGAAATTTTCTCTTGACTTCTAGATCTTTAAGTGGGCGTTCCTTGCTACAACTCTAACTTTGTTTCACTCTCCTAATAAAGGATTAATGATATAACAAGAAATAACAAAATAATCTGAAAAAAAAATCACTCTTTAAGCAACCTCCTGTGCATCTTCATTTTCTAGGCTTCTTTTTAAAATATAGATATCACACCGAAGTCAAGGGTTCAGATCCCTGTACTGGCCAGCTGCCAAAATTAATTAATTAATTAAAAAATAAATAAAATATAGATACCTAGGTCCCGTGGTTTGGCATAAAGATCATATATCACCATTGTTTAAACATTTCACAGGTAATTCTAATATATACCCAGAACTGAGAATCACTGGCTTAATTGAACCTTCTTGACAATCTGGTTGTAAATCAAAGAATCTTTCTGTATGGCAAATTAGACTTTATGATTTTACCCATGTTTTAAAGTCAATCTCTTACTCAAGTAGTATATCTGCGTTTTAGCAAATACTTCTAGCAACACAAATGAAGTCAGAAGAGGACAAATGGTCAACAGATTTCAATACAGAACATTTACCTACAGGGGCAACACAGTTAATCCTCACTCCACTGCTGGCCCATTCCAGCGCTAATGTTTTGGTGAGGTTGTAAACACCTTCTCTTGCAGCTCCGCTATGACTGAAAGACAAAATATAAACATTAAAATCAGCTTCTGTTGAATATTTTCTCATTAACTAAGCTAACAAGTGTGCCAATGACCTGGCAGAGCTCCATAAGAGCGTTCTTGTTATGAGTTTCTGTCTTGCTGAGTCTTTGTCTAGACGAAGGAGAAAACATTGGGTCCTTCAATATTAAAGCCAAACGATAGTTACCTAATGGTCAAACAAATCTCACATTACACAGACCAATGTAAGGTCCCCCAAATCATGATGTGCATAAGAGGAATATTCTGAAGAACTTTTATTACAGAGGAAAACAAACAAGCTGGTAAGTTGACACATTACAAGTATGTGGTTATTTTTTAAATCAATTTTAAATAACAAGGGATATGAAATTCATATATCAGGCTAGAAATATTATCAATAGAATTTCTAGACATACCAAAATTTAAATAAATTTTAATGTATTTCCAGATAGGAGGTTCAAAGTCTGGGGTCCTTGCGCAGAAGATACAGAGATATTACGGCTTAGAATTGCTAATTACAAGATCCTCAAAACCAAGTATGACCCCAGCTCCTCAGTCCTCCGGCTGACCATGCACAGCAGGGCAACCCCATTCCCACAGCACAGTGTGCAGTTGACAGCCATGCACATGAGCATGCAGGGTCAGCTAATGATAATCCCCTCTGGGACTTGCTGGCACTAGATTTTTTTTTTTTTCTCGCACTGTCTAAGAAGCACTCTCTCATTGGAGAGTTAGGAAGAGCTAGAGTGTTGACCTCTAACTTCTGCTAGTACTCGCTTTTTGCCACATGTAGAAAGAGACTGACTGAGAATGAAGGTGGACCTGAAGAAAGCAAAAGGAGAGGCAGCTTCTGCCAACACCATGGCTAAACCTAACATGCCCGAATGTAGTAGTTCTGCAGAGTCACCTGCAGGGCGTGCACACACAGAGGGCTGAACCCCGCTCCCTGAGTTTCTGATGCAGTAGATCTGTGTGGAAGATACTAACATTAATAAAACATGTGTATTTCAAAGGGCCTTAACCTTTAAGCTTAGTAGGACCACAGTACTTAGATTTTAGTAGAGCCAAAGCCCTTAGCATATGTAGTAGCTTACTAGGGCCACAGCCCTTAGTTTTTAGCAGGACCAAAGCCCTATAGTTTAAGGAATAGCCTAACGTTTTAGAATTACACAAAGAAATGCTAAGTTTGGGAAAAACAAAACTTTCACAGGACTAAAGTGTCTGTTGTAAATAAAAAAACTTGTAACACAGAAAAAGTGATTCCTCTAAGGGCAGTCGTCCTTGGTGCAGCTAAACCTAATGATGGGAAAGTATGTGAGCTAAAAGCTTCAAGTTAATGGTTGGGGGATGTTCCACATCTCGCCTTCAGTTGTTTCTTTGAGTTTCTTAGGGAACTAAATGTTGCCATGATGATTATCTCAGTGTTTCTTTTTGTACTTCACATAGCTTAGTTTTTTGACTTCTGCTATAACTGATTAACCACCCGTGTTCTTTTCTGTAACTTTCTTGCCTGGACAATAAAAACTGAGAGAAAACCTGATTCAGGGTTACTCCTAGGAATCCTTCCCTGAAGGAATTGCCTCTGGGATTAACCCTTTTGGGTCTCTCATCGCTTTGGAGAATGGGCTTTGAGTAATCCTTTGTGTCTCTGTCACCCTGGGAGAGGTGACAGATCTGAAGCACAGCTGAACTGGAGAATTTGTAGCTCTAACAAGTTCCCAGGTGATGCTGATGCTGCTGGTCCAAAAAACACACTTTGTGAACTGTGCTGATCTAGATTTTTACTTAAGCCAGTTTGAATTTTATTTCTATCTCATACAACCAAGGGAGTCATGAATATTACAAGGGGTCTTCAAAAAGTTCAGAGAGAGATTCGTATTATCTTTGAATTCCATTATACCACTAACTTTTTTAAGTACCTTTGTCTAGGCAGTAAGTAGGGTGTTAGAATTTGCTTAGAGAGGGCCAAGCCCGTGGCACACTCGGGAGACTGCGGCGCTGGGAGTGCAGGAGCACTCCCGCCGTGGGTTCGGATCCTATACAGGGATGACCGGTGTGCTCAAAGTGCTCACTGGCTGAGCGCGGTGTGGCCGGTCTCAAAAAGGACCAAAAAAACCCCCAAAAACAAAAAAAGAATTTGCTTAGAGGAAGCAAACTCTCTGCTTATAGAATGACTAATTAGAAGCACAAACCTTAGAAACTTTTGGGAAAAAATTCTAGGTCATCTGTTAGGAGTAACAATTTAGCAGTCCTGTCTAAAACTGAATAGGTATAATTCATGGTATTCAAATCTAAATTAAAACAGATTTGTTTCATTTCCACACTTCAATGAATAAGCTGTCCCCGGACAGTAATAGCCACTTTAGTAACATCTGGATTAGAGTTACCAGATAAAATACACGACATCCAGTTAAATTTGAGTTTCGGTTAAGCAATGAATAATTTTTTAGCAGAAGTATGCCCCCATGCAATACACATTTGGGAAATATTTATACTAAAAAATTATTTAACTGGGCACCCTGTTTTTTTTTTGTGTTTTCCTTTTCTTGGTAAATCTGGCAACCCTAATCTAAATAGGAATGTTTTAGAAGCACATTTTTGAAGTTCAAATAAAGGGAAATGTTAGGTATTAAGATCTCAACTCACTTAAGGGATTAATGATCTTTATTTTTAAATTTTTCTATACTCCTCTTCCCCCCATTCAGAGGACAAGACTCAAAGACACAGAAAGAAAAAATATAAAAATACTTACACAGCTCCTGGAAATCCATTTTTAGTAAGCACGATAATATTAACAATAGATCCTCCATGCTCTTTCATCCAGGAGTTATAAACTGCAGGATTCAAACAAATGACAATCAATATTTAATAGTGTTCTGACCCTCATCTATACCCTGTTTCAGCAGACTGCCTATTTGATGTTTGACATTTTAATGTGCATTTCTTCTTTATAAAAAGCCTGATGGAGGTGCAATTTATACATCATAAAATTCATCCACATAAGTGTACAATTTAATGATTTTTGATAAAATATACAGAGTTATGCAACCATTACTGCAATCCAGTTTTAGAACATTTGCATTATCCCAAAAAGTTCCTTCATATCCATTTGCAGCACAACCCACCTCAGAAGAGAAACACTCATCTTTGCATTTCTACAGATTTGTCTTTGCCTTTTCTGAACATTTCATATGAATGGAATCACACATATATGGTCTTTCATGTCTGCCTTCTTCTACTTAGAATAATGTTTGTAAGGTTCATCCATGTTGTAACATATAGTAATAGTTCCTTTTTAGTGCTGCACAGTATTTCAGGTATAGAAATGCCATATTTTATTTATCAATTCACCAGCCTATGAACATTGTGATTGGGTGATTATGAATACAAATCTTTGTGTGGTCATATGTTTTTATTTCTCTTGGGCAGATACCTAGGAGTGAAAATCCTGGGTCATATGGTAACTCTACATTTAACTTTTTAAGAAACTACCAAACTGTTTTCCAAAGTGGCTCCACCATTTTACATTCCTATCAGAAACACATGAGGATTCTAGTTTCTCCACAATATCACTGTCTGAGTTTTTGATTATAGCCATTTTAATGGTGTGAATTGGTATCTCACTAAGGTTTTGATCTGCATTTTCCCAATGACTAATTGTATTAGTCAGTTTTCTGTTGCTTATAACAGAATACCTGTAACTGGGTAATTTAAAAAAATATTTAAAAATTTATTTCTTACAGTTTTGGAGTCTGGGAAGTCCAAGGTGCAGGTGTCACATCTGGTGAGGGCCTTCTTGGTGGAAACTCTCTGCAGAGTCCCAAGGAGGCACAAGGTATCACATGATGAGACGGCTAAGCAAGACTGTGTTAATGTGCTCGCTTGCTCTCCTTATAAAGCTGCCAGTGCCCCTCGTGTGATAATCCACTCATCCATTAACCTATTAATCCATTACTCCATGAATGGATTAATCCATTCATGAGGGCAGAGCCCTCACAATCCAATCACCTCCCAAAGGCCCCACCCCTCAACAGTGCCACACTGGGGATCAAGTTTCCACATGAGCTTTGGAGGGGACAAACATTTAGACCACAGCACTAATGCTGCTGAGCATTTTCTCATGCGCTTATTAGCCATTCATATATATTCTTTAGTGAAATACCTATTTGAATCTTTTGCCCATTTTTTTTGTTTTTTAACAAGATGGCCGGTAAGTGGATCCTAACCCTTGACTTGGTGTTGTCCACACCACGCTCTCCCAAGTGAGCTAACCAGCCATCCCTATATAGGCATCCGGACCCCTGGCCTTGGTGTTATCAGCACCGCACTCTCCTGAGTGAGCCACGGGCCGGCCCTCCTTTTGCCCATTTTTTAATTGTATTGTTTTCATCTTGAGTTTTAAGAGTTCTTTGTATATTTTGGATAAAGTCTTTTATCAGATATGTAAATTGGAAATCTCTCCAAGCCCATGACTTATCTTTTAATTTTCTTAATGGTATCTTTTAAAGCACAAAAGTTTTTAATTTTATTAATTCCAGTTTATAATTTTTGATTTTATGAATCATACTTTTGGTGAAATATCTTAGAAGTCTCTGCCTAACCCAAAGTTACAAAGATTTTGTCCTTTGCTTCTAAAAGTTTAAAAATTTTACTTCTTGCAACTACCAACTTGAGAAGAAGTCATAGCAATTGCAAAATCAAATGATTTGGAGAAAGCTAGAATGCTAAGTTTTCTAACAACCAAATTAAAGAACAAACCCCTCAGTCAAAATGTTTTAATGGTCTTTTTTTTTCCTTCCCATTTTTTCTGCTGTGGTAACATACATGTAACATAAAATGTACCATCTTAATCATTTTTAAGTGTACAATTCAGTAGTGTTAAGTAGGTTCATGTTGTGCAACCATCACCACCCTCCACTCCAGGACTCTTTTCATCTTGCAAAACTAAAACTCTATACTCACTGAACAATAATTCTCCATCTCCCCTACCTCTTGCCCCTGCAACCACCATTCCACTTTCTAGATCAAGGGTTCTTTCACAACGTCAAAAATTATTGATGTTTAGTGTGTTTTGAAACAGCATGATACAATGTAGAATGGATGTGGGTTTAGAAGACTGGGGTTTGAGGCCTGCCCCAAGGTGATCCTGGGTTACTTGGCCTAGATCTGACCTGGATATGATATTTTTTGTCCTACTTACATCAAAGAGTTATAGTATTAAATGAGACAATGGATGTAAAAACCAGTTTGGTAAACTTAAATAAATTTTTTTTTTTTTTTTTTTAAAGTTGACTGGTAAGGGGATCTCAACCCTTGGCTTGCTGTTGTCAGCACCACGCTCAGCCAGTGAGCAAACTGGCCATCCCTATATAGGATCCGAACCCGTGGCCTTGGTGTTATCAGCACCGCACTCTACCGAGTGAGCCATGGGCCAGCCCTTAAATAAAATTTTTAAGAAAAATAAAATGCTTTTTAGAGGAGTGCTAGGAGCACTCGTTGTTCCTGGATTAGTTGTTGTTTATTTTCAGTGGATAATTTAGGAAACACATATTTTTTTTTTTTAAATACATATCATGAATCCATACTAATGTTTCCAACTAAATTCAGAACTAGAGGGGATTCACTTAACCTCAACTGTCTATATCCACTTCCCTTTCTCCCATGCCAAAAATCCTGGTCCACAATTATATTAACTTTTTTTAAAATTCATTTTATCCCACAATATACACCATAGCAGTTTCAGGATAACACCACCAACACTCCCACCAAAAACAGGTTACTAAAAATAGTTTAAGATCAATTTTAAGTTCTTTTTGTCCTTTAGAGTATGTATATGCCCCTAGGAGTACTTAGTGGAAGTAGCGTGTTTCATGATCGACTGAAATAATTCCTTTTTCTGTGGTTATGTTATCAATTGAGTATACATTTAGGTTTCATTTTGCTTGAAACTTTTAAGAATTGCCTTTTTCAACTTAATTTTGTTTGGTAATTATCTAAAATATTCACATGGTCCCAAAGGCAAATCTATAAAATATGATATATTCAAAATCATCTAACTTCTGTATCCAATTCCTTACATCTTATTCTCTTCCTCCCCCTTAAGTAACTATTGTTTAATGACTTATTCTTCAATTTTAAAAAAATATAAGCACCCATATACACACATATACATACACATATATATTTGCAGATATCCATACCTTTTAAAAATAAATTATCATCCTTTACACACTTTTAGTCACCTTGCTTTTTGCACTGAACAATAGATCCTGAAGATCCCTCTACAGTAGTAAATAGAGATATTTTATAGTACGTCTTTAGCTGATGGATGGATATACCATTGTTTATTTAACCAGTCCCCTGCTGATGGACATCTGGATTGCTTCCTGACTTTTGTTATTACAAATGGTGCTGCAATGGACAGCACTGTCATGCTCTTTTTAAAAAAATAGTTTTTGCCAGTATATCTTTGGGATATATCGCTAAAAGTGAAATGGCTGGGTCAACGGGTAAAAGCCTCACAGAGTATGTTGCCAAACTTTTGGATTTTGGCCAATTTGTTAGGTAAGAAATGGTACTGCAATGCAGTTTTAATTTGCATTGTTCATATTATGAACAAGGGCGAGTACCTATTCACATGTTTAAGAGCCATCTGCATGTGCCTATATGGTTATTGGTTTTTCTTCTTTAATTTTAGAACCTTTGTATATATTACAGATAGTGATCCTTCTTCTGTGAGATAAGTTAGAACGATGCTTCCCGGTTTGTCATTTGTCTTTTATCTTTGCTTACTTATTTTTGTCATATTCTTAAAATGTTTTTTATTTCCTAGCTTTGCTCACTGAAATGTTTTTTATTTCCTAACATTGCTCACTGAAAATGCCTAAAAGTAGTGATAACCCAGTAACAGTGAGCACACTTAGTACCAAATCTTGGTCTCTAAAAATCATCCCCTACTAAATGGAACTAGAGCTCTTTGGAGAAATAGGTCTGAGCCATGTCAAAAAGACACAAAAGCCAGACTAAAGTGGCTTCTGCTGGCCAAATTTAAGATAACTTGGGCATTATAAAGAAAATGACTATAGTGGTTTATTATATTGAATAAAAATTCCATTCATCAATAATAGTACTTAAGAGATGGAGGTAGGGGAGGCAAGGAAAAAAGAAAAACAACCTTAACCAAAGACCTCCAGATGTAATGCAATAAGAAGTACATATGAGGATATTTCAAAAAGTTCATGGAAAGATTCATATTCTCTTTTAATTCTATTTTTTCAAGAACTTTTTGAAGTATTCTCATGTATAGCATATATGTA
This sequence comes from Galeopterus variegatus, assembly GCF_000696425.1. Classification (NCBI taxonomy): domain Eukaryota; kingdom Metazoa; phylum Chordata; class Mammalia; order Dermoptera; family Cynocephalidae; genus Galeopterus; species Galeopterus variegatus. Next base: position 206,235 of record NW_007727147.1, on the reverse strand, counting down.
GGATTCTTCCCAGAAATATTTAAAATAAATCTAATTATCACAAAAAAATTTGAGAAATCCAGTATTTAGGATACTTTATAAGTCAATGTCATGAAAGATAAATAAATAAATAAATAAAAAGAACATGGATTTTTCTAGATAATCAGAAACTACAGAGACATAACAAACAAATGCAATGCATGAATTTTTAAGGATCCTAGATCAAAAAAAACAAGGAGGGAACAATTAGGGAAATTTCAATATGGACTATATAAGGGATTTTATTAAGTTACTGTTAATTTTCTTGGGTGTGATAATGGTACTGTAGTTTGTATACAGAAAATGTGTCTTTATTCTTAAGAGATGTATAATGTGCCACAATGTGTGTTCATTGACTTTCAAATTGTTCATAAAAAAGTATGTGTGCATGTGTGTGTGTGTATGTAACAAGAGAAAGAGATAAGGTTAATGGAACAAAATGTAAGCACTTTGTGAATCTAAATGAAGGCATACTGGTGTACATTGTAATACATCTTCAACTTTTCCATAGATAAAATTTTTTCCAAAAACAAATTGAGGAAAAATTCCTATATTAGTAAAATGAATAATAAAAGGCTATAGGAAACTCCAAATTCACCACTAATATTTATGTGGATTTTTTTTCACAATTCTTTAACAGTAGCACATTGTGTCAAAGAGTACAGGCTAAAGGAAGCTGGGGACTCCAGGGAGGTAATCTTTTAAATCATTTTAACTGAATAAATAATATGTTTATTTTAGAAGAAAGAATAACATGTAAATTTTACCTCCCAGAAGAAGTATGTTAATATTTGGGTATAGGGCCGGCCCGTGGCTCACTCGGGAGAGTGCGGTGCTGATAACACCAAGGCCACGGGTTAAGATCCCCTTACCGGTCATCTTTTTAAAAAAAAAAATATTTGGGTATAAACTCTTTCAGAATTATTTCTATTCATATATGTATGCACATAAATATATATATACTATTAGTGTGTACTACTGTGTATATATATATGTGTATGTGTACTATTATATACATCATTTTTTATAGAAATGTGATCATGCGGTATAGAATGTTTTATAACCTGCTTTTTCCCACAATGATGTCTGGGAATATTTTTTCATGTCAATAAGTACATTTTTACACCAGTATTTTTAATGGCTATATAGCACTATACTGTATAAATGTACAAACTTCATTCAACTATTATTTACTCTAGAATATTTAAATGGTTTTCAGTTTTTCATGATTATTACCATGGAATAATATATATATATATAAACTTCATATTTCTCTTCATAGAAACCATAAATTAAAAGCCCTATTTTTTTTTCTTTTTCCTGGCTCCTCAACATGGATTAAAAGTCCTATTTTTTTAAGTAAAAAAAAAAAAACTAAAGACCCTGTATTATTTAAATCAGTCCTGGCTAATAAAAATCATGGCTGAGTCTAGACTCTGCAGACTTCTAATTAATAGTTGTTAGCAAGGAAACTCAGATTGGTGAGACTATTGACACTCATGCTGGAAGAAGTAAAAACACTGAGTTATGGAGCTTGGATTAGAGACAACTAGTTCTCTCCCAATACTCATCCTCCCCTTCTTACAAAGAAATAGAATTTATAGTTAGGCACATAGCTGCCCACCTAAAGACTCTATTTTCCAACCTTCTTTACAGCTAGGTATGATCATTTAACTAAATTCTAGCTGATAAAAGTGAGTAAACACACTGGTCCTACTTTCATATGGTGCCCTTAAAAGGAATGAGTGAGCATTCCACTTTTCCCAGTTCCTGCCATCATATCTGCCTTCAGACAGCATATCTGGAACACGCAGATATTATGGCAGCAACTGGAGCAGCCGTCTTGGACCCTGAGATGGAAATTGCAGGTCAAGAATATAGAGCAATAAAAAGGGTCCTCAGTCCCTAATGATTATGTAATTACCATACTATCCCCTAGACTACCTACCTGGACTTTTTATGAGAGAAATAAGCCTCTATTTTTTCTGGATCCTTCCACTAGAGTAGTCAGTTCTGTATCACAGAGCTTTATACTTATACAGAGCTTTATACTGCTAGTTAGACAAAGATAAAGACTGGGAATGTCTGCAAGACCTTTGACTTACAGATACCAAGAATATAATGTCTAACCCATGTCGGGGTGAAGACCCTTTGGGTCACAGTTATACTTGTTTTACATTTTTCATCATAAGAATGTCTTGAGTAATTTGTAAAGAAACCCTTGAGTTACCCAACTTCAGGAGTTTAATATTAACCACCTATGAAACATAATCTCTAATCCAAAGACTATTCATGTATGCCCATTAGTTTTTAGAAAGCATGTGGACTCTGTCTCTGGTATTCTCTCTGAAGACTAAATTAATAAATTGGTCTTTCTAACAGATTTAACACATTTACTTAAAAACAAAATAAGTGTGAGGCTTTTCTCTAATTTTATGAACAATTTCGTAGCTGAATTTCTGTACAGATCATCAATAATTTTCTCATGATAAACACCTAGAAATAAAATTATAAAGTCAAAGGCTATCCATATTTTCTAAATATTGCCAACTTACTGTCCAGAAATGTACCAATTTACATACCTGTGTTGTATGTGAGAAAATCATGGCAGTAAATGTTAATGACATGGGGCTTCTGAGTCCCTAACAGTTTCTCTTTCAGGATTGTCTACAATCTCTAAATAAAGACACATTGATTTTTGTGGATAATGATGACACTTGCCTGCTTTGCACATGTAGAAGGTGCCCGTCAGGTTGGTTTCGATCACAGCATGCCACCCCTTAGCACTGATATGTTCAGCAGGAGACATGAACTGGCCTCCTCCATTGTTCACCAAGAGGTCAATCTTACCATAAATACCCAAGGTAGACATGACCAAATTATTCACCTAAAAAAAAACATAAAAAGCAAAACTATAATAACATAACTGGCCACTTGGACTGACTGCTTGCTCTAGTAGCATAATGGAGCTTGCGATCTCTCACAGTGAACAAGTAACTCTGAGTACCGCGACAAATGAACATGAAGTTAGCAATGAATAAACTTAAAAGATCTTACACCAATGAGATATTTACCAATATCCAGTACTCACAGATCATAAAGCTAAAGTTGTAATTTTGATGACAAGATATATCCAAGGGCCTGGATCACCCCTAAGTAGGGCAGGCCTCAGTTAATTCGTAAGCTGCCAACCACGATAATGGGTAGTGATGAAATCAGGTTAAAAGGAATATTGAGAAATGACTTAAAAGGCAAAAGATGCAAAAGGTAGTCTCTAGCTGAGATCATGTCCTCACTTAGCTCCCCTGTCTTGCTTTCCCCCGTCTCCTTCTCCTGAGGTCACCAGCTAAGTAAATCATTAAGGCAAAAATCTCCTTCACAGGCTCTGCTTCTAGTAACCCTCATCTAAGACAGCTATCATAGCAGAACCTGAAGCACAGCCAGGAAACACTGCTGTAAATTAAAATGAGTGAATAGACGATACGGATCCCTCTGCATTACCTCCTCTTCTTTCCGGATATTGCACTGCATGGGAGTGACTTGAGCCTGGCTGGTGGGAGGCAGGCCAACCCTTAGTTCCTCTGCAGCAGATTTTAATCTATCAAGCTTTCGGGATGCAATGACCACATTACTCCCTGAGAAGAAAACAGCCAGAGAACACGTAAATATGCTTTCATAAGTTGCCAACAATAATAATGTTTTGAATATATTTTGTGTGTTCCTATAAAAAAAAGATGAACTGGACTTCTGTTTCTGGATGAGATGGAGTAATAGGAATTGAATTTACTCTCCAGCCTGAAACAACTAAAAACTGGACTATGAAGAAACAGCTTTCAGGGCATTAGACATGAAGTAGCACTGGACAGTCATTTCTGAAGGAGTGGAAACAAACAACATGAGCCCTATGATTACCCCAGCTTACTGCCTGGACAGAGCTTCCAGACTACAGTGCGGGAGGAAGAACCCATTCAGAGCCCAGGAGCCTCCCTGGATGGAAAAGATAAAGTTGCGAGTCCAGGGAGGCCAAGGTAGCTAGATTACACAGGGCGTAGAGAGAAAAGAGGTACACACAGAGAGAACTCCAGAGATCTGCAGAATCTCCCTTGAATCTTCAGCTGAGTACTGATCAGTGCATGGGAGTAAATAAACAATGGAATGAACCTCCCAAAATGAGAAAAGAGAACAAATCCTGGCACTCAGCACTGGGAATAGTTAGTGTGGCCACCAGGAAAAATCCTTCTCGGGGCATTGGGCAAAGTACTCAGAAGAGGATGACCTTAACAGTGAAGCAAAATTAGCCATAGACTAAAGGCTGCTCGGATCAAAATTTAAGAGCAAGCCTCTTTAAAGTATCAAACTGTTTCCAAGTAATTTCACTGCATCCCAGAGCAAAGCTCAAGAATATTTATAAGAATATAAGAATATAAAAATAGCCAGCACTCAACAAGGTAAAATTCAACTGTTTGGCATCCAACAAAAAACTACCAGGCATTCAAAAAAGTAGAAAAATAACCCATAATGAGGAGATAAACCAATTAATAAAAACAGATCCAGAAACGACATTGACGATATAATTGAATAAACCAGCGATGAAGAGAAAAATCTTTTTTTTTTTTTTTTTTTAAAAGATGACCAGTAAGGGGATCTTAACCCTTGGCTTGGTGTTGTCAGCACCACACTCAGCCAGTGAGCAAACCAGCCATCCCTATATAGGATCCAAACCCGTGGCCTTGGTGTTACCAGCACCGCACTCTCCCGAGTGAGCCACGGGCCAGGCCGGCCCTGAAGAGAAAAATCTTAAAAGCAGCCAGAGAAAAACAACACATTAAGTACAGAACAAAAAAGATAAAGCCTTCTTTCAGAAATAATGCAAGCTGGAAGACAGTGCAAAAACAGCTTTAAAGTAGCAAAAAATAAAAAAGATTGGGAACCTAGAAATCTTGACAATATCTTTCAAAAATTAAGGCAAAATTTAACAAATGAAAATATCTTTCCAAAATGAAGGCAAAATAAAAACTTTTTCACATATATGAAAGCTGGAAGAATTTATCAAAGCAGACCTGCACTACAAAAAAAGATGAGAGGAAGTGTCCAAACAGAAAGAAAATGATACCAGATGGGAAGAGAGACTGGCCAGCAAAGATCAAAGTGAGTAGGATATACTGCATGTCTTGATTTTTTCACTTACCATATTTATTTTGAGATTTATCCATGTTATTGCTTGTATCAATAGTTTATTATTTTTTATTGCTGAGTGGCATTCCATAGTGTGGATATACCATAGTTTGTTTATCCATTCACTTGTTTTGGGCATTTGCGTTGTTTCCACTTTTTGACTATTACCAAAAAAGCTGCTATGAACTTTGTGTAAAAGTCTTTGTATAAACATATGCTTTTATTCCTCTTGAATACCTGGAGCATGTTTGGATTGTGTCATACGTGAATGTCTAACTTTTTAAGAAACTGTCAAATTGGTTGTACCAATATGTCCTCCTGTTCAATTGACCTTTTATCTGTGAAATCCACCTCTTTATCCTTGGTAACATTCTTTGCTCTGAAATCTACTTTGTTTAATATCAATATAACTATGCCAATTTTCTTTTGATTAGTATTAGCCTGGTATATCTTTTCTGCATTCTTCTACTTTTAACCTATTTGTGTCTTTATACTTAACAGTGTATTTCTTGTAGGAGTATATAGTTAGATATTACTTTTTCATCCAATCTGACAACCTGTGTCTTTAACTGGGGTGTTTAGACAATTACATATGGCTTTAATCTTTATTTATGTTGTTTTGTTTAATTCAATGAAGATTCACATTTTCATATAGATAAATTTATCTATTTTCCCCTTCTGTGGTTTCTTCCCTTGTTTATGTGTTTACAAGGCCCTTACCTTTACAAGGTAAATTTTCACTATATTTTCTCGCTGTGCTTATAATGAGATGCGAGAAGAGAATATGATGGGAGCCTCTCAATATGTTTAAAGCCTTTTCCAATTAAATGAAGTCTTGTCATACTAATCACTCAGATGAGGCAATATACAGAACGAATTAATTTTAAATGTGAATGTACAATTAATTCCACAGCATGTTTTCACAGGTTTCCTCATTGCCTACTTCGGGCACAGTATCTTTGGCTCTAAGCATTCTCTATAGTTTATAACTAGTGGCTCATCGTCCAACCCTTCTCCACAATTTCTGAGGAAGAATTCTTTTCCCTCTCGCTGGCGGTGGTAATTTCGCTCCCATCTACACCCGCTTCGATTTGCAACTCCACGCTCTCCCAGCCTCGCCTAGCGCCCCTGGCTCCCGAGCCCAGGTCACTCCAGCCGTGTCTCTATGGATCCCTCACTCAGGGTCTGCTAACGTACCCAGGTGCAGGAGCTCCCTCGCGATGGCCTTTCCGATGCCGGTGGCCCCGCCAGTGACGATGGCCACTTGGTCCCGCAGCAAGCCGGCAACCAGGCAGCTCCCGACCTTGACAGAAGAGCCCATCGAGGACGGATGACTGACGCAGGCCTGTCTCGGTCTCGGGTCACCGCAGGAAGGTGAGGATAACTGGCCGTGCGCACGTGACCGCAGTTCTGCCCCGCCCCTCGGCCCTGCCCTTGCCCCGCCCTCGCCCCGCCCCGCGGGCCCGTCCCTCGCCCCGCCCTCCGCCCCGCCCCGCGACTCCTCTGCATCCTCCGAGGGCAGGGCCGCTCCCTCGCTGCCGCTTTCTGACCCGTCGGCATCCCCCGCCGGCGTCGGTCCCCGGGCATTTATGGGTGAGACTCCTTGTGCCTTTTTAAAATTTCGATGCCATTGGGGACGGGAGAAGGGAAAGACCAAAAAAAAAAAAAAAAAGAGAGAGAGAGAGAGAGAGGGTGCTCTGTTTTGAAAATTCAATCCTCAGTGCTATAGTTCTCACGATTAATTAAAATTAAATCCCCAGTGCATCTAGAAAAAGAAAGGCTGCATCGCGGGGCCCTAGCTGCCTCCGCCGACGTCGTCAGGCGATGCCGGGGCTGCAGCTGCTGTTGCCGCTGGCTGTGAAGGGGAGAAGGGGCAGGCTTAGCAGAGGGGAAGAAATCAGCTTCCCTTCATCCTCTCACCCCTCCATCGTTCATGAATATCCCTTCGTCCTTCGGGAGGGAGCCAGGGGAAGCGAGTGAAGGTGAAGAGGGGATCTGGTTGCAAGATATGGTTTCTGTTATCCATTGAACTAAGATAATAAATGATTTAAAAAATAAACTCGGGCCCACCGCCATCTCAGCAACCTTTACCACATCTGAGATCTGATCCGTTTCATCCGGGCTGCGTAACAAGTCCAAAAGAGGATCTTTCATTGCAGGGCGCATGCTTCCTGCAAGGTGCATCTGTGGGTGTATGTTTAAAATGCTGTCCTCTAGTTCTTTCCCTATGCAGAAAGGCGAGCTGCTGAAGGTGGGGAAAATTTCTCATCCGTGTTTTAGTGACCAGTAACAGTGATTTATTATTCAGATTCTGCTTCTTATTTTTCATCTTGCTTCACACCGTTAACCTACCAGAGTGAGATTACACCTGGACTGGCCCAGTGGGATTTCTTCGCTTTAAGAATTTGGCGGATCTAGGTAATGTGTCAGGTGCAGTGGTCTTAATCCAGGCAAGATGCTAATTCTAAATCTGTTGTCAGAGTGCTGTATTTTCTCATACCAGATGTTACAAAGATATAAAAGGCAACAAATGTCATCATCTTTGTGTTGGGTCCACCGCCTAGGATTCACAAAACAAATTGGAAATGGGTCTGATTGGGAGTGGAATCAGACATCACTTCCTCCACTGGGTCCCACCCACTGGCCAAGTTGCTGTTCGGCTACACTTCCTCCCTGTTCCTCCACCCCCCTGCCCTCCTCTGACCTTTTTTTTGGAAACAAATCCTCCTCTGCCTTCGATGCTGACAGATTCTGGTGTAGACTTATTTTTTAAAAGGAAGAAATCTTTTCTGGTTCCTATTTGCTAGAGAGTTTATGGAGGAATCAATTACTTCTACTATTTAAGTCAGTTATATAGTTATGACCAAATTTTTAAAAAATTATGATACCGTCACCTCCTTTTTTAAAAAAAGTAAGTTTAAATAGGAAAGTTCAAAGTATTGTTGCAAAAAATATATAATTCCTGGTGCCCAATGACAAAGTATTTTTCTTAAACAGGAAAGGAAATATTGACTGAATTTTGAAGAGCATCTTATTCCAGAAAATTTCAGACTTTCTTGGGGGTGGGGTCATGTTAAATTCCTTTTAAAGATAATTTTATCAAAGTTGTAATTTAATTTAATGTGGTTTGTGACCGGGTCTGGACCTGTGAATTCTCAGAGATGTCCCAGGGTGGGACAGTATAGGCCTGGCTGTAGTGCAGCCTCTGTGTGGCCACTGAGTGGACTGAGAAAGGGATTGTGACTGTCTTCCAGTGAAAAGGTGACTGGGGGCTGCAAGCCAGTTATGCCCACTAAGGATGACCAGGCGCCATTCCTCAGCTGCAGGAAGCTGCTGAATGAGCAGAAAAAGATCAGAAAGCTCTTTTTCACAGTCTAGGTAGAACCTGTGAGAGATGCAGGGTCTCTTCAAGCCATCTTTTTTTAAAAACCCAAGGAGGCATGGTCTCTTTGCTTCTGCCTCTGACCTCAGTCAGGATTTGAAACTCTGATAACCTCAAAAGGCTGGGAGGCACAGCAATAGTTCTGCTGCTTGGAAGCTCTTTGTTTTCAGATTTTAATGCTGGCCCCAGGCTGAGCCCTCTCTTCTCAGGGCAACCACAACACACTGCACTGACCATTCCTTTGGCTGGGTCAAAGTTCACTCTTCTCCTCACTCTGCATCACTGTCCCCTTTATCCTGGGGAAAAAGGCGTAGCTGTGGTCATGATCCTTCCACACTCCTGCTCTGTCACAGCCCATTTGCAATGACTCCCTTCATCTTCAGAGATGCTCTTGCTGCTTACCCATCTTCTCACCCCTCCTGCACCCCATCTGCCTGGTAAGTTCATTTTCTCCCTCTGCAAAGCAGCTGCTGGCTCACACTGACAGCGGCTTGTGGGATTCTCAACATTGAGAATCACAGAATCTTGGTGCTGAAGGAATGTCAATAAGGCATCTAGTCCCACCCCCACCTTGAGGCAAGACCACTCCTTAGCCAGCTCACATGAATGACTCTTAACCAGTTGACAATATTCAGCCAAGATTTACTGAGCACCTGCTATGTGCCAGGCACTGTTCTAGGCACTGGGGAGGTGGTGCAGTCAACAAGAGAATTAGGTTTCTCTGCCTTTATACAGTTTATATACTAGCAGGTAGGTATGTTGGGAGTGGGAGTGGGGGATGGAAAGGGTATGTGTGCCATGAGAGGTAGGACAATAGCCCAACAAAAGACCAAGTAGCCAAGATTGGGTTTTATGGCTCTCCTTGTAAGCAGCTACCCTCACTGCCCAGAACTGTTTCCTCTGGATAATCAAATGCTTTCTACATGATGAACCTACTTCAGGGAGAGAGCCTCTCAGGACCAGGTAGGATAGGCAATGACAAGAGAAATGCTGCTCACAGGACCATGAGGGGACAGGCTGCAGCCTGACTGTGCTCACAGCCCATCTGCAACTGGCTGGAGGCTGGGAGTTTCAAGATGCTGTTACATCAGAATCCAGTCATTTGACACCAGTCTGAGCCAAATTCCTTTCTGTATTTATATTGGTGAAACGGTCTTTCTGAGAGGGGCTAATGGTAATTTACAGTTGTAAAATGGTAAGCATTTTATTTCCTACTTGGTGGTAAACTTAATGGTGGTAAACCCAAGATGTAATTGGGAGAGTCTGGCCACTCCAGACAGGTGATATGTGGCCCTTGGGGTGAAAGATATTCAAATCAGAGAAAAGTTGTAAGAACAGTGGGACTGAGGCAAGGAACAATTCACTGTACTGGTAGTAAATTGACTTCAAAATTATGACACTCCACCCTCACAGCACCTAACCTCACAGTAGTTCAGGTTCAATATGGGTAAAGGTGCAAAAAGTCAACTCCTAAAGTTCTTAACCAGATGGAGCAGGCACACCTTGATTTGGAAACTTTGTCATCCGAAGGTAGCAAAATGGCAACCCATTTGTGTTTTGGTTTGGTTGTTTGTCCACACAGTAATTTATTTAAATTTGGACTAATTGCAACAATTAAAATCAGAAAATTTCACATGAAATTTTAGACAACTCATACCAAATGGGCCTGCCTTTCTCTAGGAAAGGAGATGGCTGAACAGCAGGCTTGGTGGGTGGAGGAGAGGGGAACAGTAGCTTCCTCCTTTAGATCAGACCTGAGTTCTTGTGCTTACCATAGTCCCCACCACTCCTTAATGTTTCCAGATGCTAAGGCTTGGTCTCATTGCCATTTATTAGCTTATTTCAGCCATACTTCATATGTAAATGTCACTTGCTTCCCTGCAATGAACATAAGAGCAAGGGCTGGAAAGCTTCCTGGCTTTTCCACCTACCAAGTCTACAAGTTCTGCTTATATGTCCAAGTATCTGGATGTGTCTGGAGAAGACAGTGGATCAGGTATGCTCCAGTGGCCAACTGGGAGCAGAGAAGTGTGAGCAGACTACAGGGAAATCATACCTGATGGTGAGAGGCCCATGAACCACCACTGTGAGTTGAGGTAGAGGTTAGTGACTGAGTGACTGACTGGATGGGAACTGGCCAGCAAGGAGTAATGACCAGACTTGCTGTTAATGACTTATCCCTACAAAGATGCAATAGCTGGGTAAGTATACTCATTTTGTTGTGTTGTGAGTCTTTGGATTTTTACTGAATGTCTAAGAACTGTTGGTTTCTTTTAACAATACTTCCTTTGGTACAGTGTTGTCCACCTCATTACAAGCAGGTAATAGTATCATATACAGTATTGAGCCCTCCAGCGGGTTGCTGGTGGAGCTTGAACCAGTATCTATGTGATATCCTTTGTACTAGCCAGCTGAGTTTCAGAATTCCTGGCCCACCGAGGAGAATCGAAACTGCTTGAACCACCTGTTATCAGGGATGATGCCATTTTATGATCTAATTCTAAAATGCACATCAAGATCTGCCTATGCCCCAGGGTTGACGAGTTGGAGTAATTTGGGGTTGAGATATAAAATAACCTTGGACAGTCCCAGTGTACTGGTTAGGATTTCTGTGTAGGTGCCTTAAGAGACCAAAATAATCATGGATTAAAACAAGACAGATATTTTTTTTCTCATATTACAGTCCAGAGGAAGAGCGTTCATGAGTGTTAGGGTGGCTCTTACTCCTTCCATCTCATTCTGCTGCTATCCTCAGCTCATGCCCTTGTTTGCGTGAGCTGCACATGGCTCATTCAGCCCTCAAGAAGGTGAAAAGAGGAAGGAGAGGGCCAGACAGAGACGTTGCACACACCACATCTACTCACATCCAGAGACTAATCATATGTTCACACCGAGCTGCAAGGGATGCTGGGAAGTATTATCTTTACCAGGGAAGCCATGTGACCAGCTGAAACTTCCAGTATTAAAAAGGAGAAAATAGATTAAGGAGGAGCACCTGACAACTGTGCTATAACTAGACATATAAAGAAGTGTATTAATTTCACTTTATTAAACTTTTCTCCAGTCTCAGTCTTTGACAGAATAGGATAGTCCTTAATGGCTACCACTTCACCCAGTCACTTAAAAAGTTTTATTTAATACCCACTCGCTGGCTTACTTGTATGGTATCACTTCACAGAGCTTATATTCTAATACAGAAGATAGACAATAAACAAGTAAAAGAAAAAATACATATAATAAATGTTAATGAGTTCTATACAGGAATCAGGCTATTGTGATAAAGAATAAGGAGAGGCAGGACAGGGAGCCTTTTTTAGCTGAGTGTCAAGAAGGCCTCAGAGGAGATGACATTTGAGCAGAGACTTAGGAAAAAAAGATGTCCATGTGAAGGAGCAGGGTGAAGCAGTGTATAAGCCAAGGTTGACAGCATTTAAGGACTCATGTGGGAAAGCTCTTGAAGAATAGATAGGAATAGACAGCCAGAGTGATTGGAGCAAAGTTGCATGAGGGAGGTGATATAGTATGAGATGGCAGGACGGGGAGGGGCCAGGTCCTGCAGATCCTTAAGCCACATGAAAAGTTTGGATTTCATTTTATAGCAATGGGTAGTCACAGGAGGATTTAAGCAGAAAATGGCAAGATTTTGTTTATGTTTTCAAAAGATCTTTCTTACTGCTGAGTGGAGAATTAAATGGAAGGCAGCAATAGTGAAAGCCAAAAGATAAGAGCATTTTTTAGAACCATAGGTAACAGATGATGGCCTCGTAGACTGGAATGGTAGTAGTGGAGATGGGAAAATTGATGGATGAATTTAAGAATAATCTGCAGAATTTCTTTCAAGAGTGGCTTAAAACCAGTTATTCTAAGCATAAGTTCCAGGGTATAAGCATGTTCTTTTTTGTTTGTTTGTTTGTTTTTGGCACCTGGACAGTACAGGGATCAAACTCTGGACCTTGGTGTTATCAGCCCCACACTCTTAACTAACTGAGTTAATCAGCCAGCCCAGAAGTTTCTTTAAAACTTCCGTTCCACCCTCAGATAACCAGGAGTCCAGAGCTAATGGTTAATTGAGGTTAACACTCTGCAATGTAATGTGGATTAATAATCTTTGGACTGGGGGTGGAGATGGAGGATGGGAAAAGGCTAACTTCCATAGAAAAGAACAAAGTCCTGTCTCTTAATTCTACTGATTAAAGCCGTGAAAACTAGGTAAAAAAAAATTTTACCCTCTCTTATGGTCTCCAAAAGGAAGTAGTGATTTTCAGAATATGCTTCTGAGGTCAAATACTAACAGCATAATAAAGTGTACGAAAATGCGGAAGAGAATTAAGCCTTCCTCTCTTTTTTTTTTTTTTTTTTCCTTTTTGTCTTTTTTCGTGTCTGGCAATGGATAGCAACCCTCAGTGTCGCGCCCATACCAGACCGGGACCGGCAATGGGATCGCAACCCTCGGTGTTGCTCCCACACCTCGCTCAGCCAGTGAGCAGGAACCGGTCCGTATGTGGGATCTGAACCCTCGGCGGTAGCGCCACCGCACTCCCAAGCAGTGCACAAGCCTTCCTCTCTTAAAGGTTGTTTATATCATGTTTCTGAATAGGCATTTTCCCTTCTTCTCTGTACTATCAGGTCAACAACTACATACTGACTTTCTGCTATATCGCCAGCCCTGGGGCCTTCTCGTTAATGGTGACGAAAAAGTATAAGACAGTTCCTGATCTCTAGAAGTTTGCAATCTACCTGGGGAGATGAATGAAAATTCCATCTATGTCATACCATCCGTATCAACACAGTGAGATGAAATACTGCATAATTAAGTACCAAAAGTATGATACAGATAACAAATGCTACTGAAATACAGAGTGGGAGGAGGCAAAAGAAGGGGAATGGAAACTAACATGTATGGAGTATCGGTCACCTACGAGACATTTTACACTTGACCATTCATTGAATTCTGACCACACTCCTCAACAGAGGGTTGGGGTGGGAAGGGAGAGACTTGTGGGCTGGGGTCATCACAGAACATGAACGAGTGAGTCAGATTTGAGCCAGTCTTGAAAGAGGTGGAGAAGAGTGAAGGTGGTGAAGAAACCAACACAAGCAAATGTGTTGAGCAGTCATGTTGTGGGGAAGGGAAGAGGGAAAATTGCTACTGAATCCTGGAGTCGGGGGTAGGGTGGGGGTGAAAATGGAGAGCCTTAAACACCAGGCAGACTCTTTAGATATATTTTAGAAAGAAATGGCAGGATAGTATTAGTTACTGGACAAAATAAAAATTACGTTTTGTTTTATTAAAACAGTAGAGGTAGAATTCTGAAATGAAAGAGAGAGAAACCAGCTTGGAGAAAGTAATGTGAAGGCTGTATTCTAGCATACGGTAGCAAGAGAAATTCAAATGAACAGATTAACAAAGAGATCTCATAAGAATGATTAGCAGGACTTAAAGACTAATTATTATTAGGAATACAGGAATATATCCTTAATAGAGGAAATGCGTTTATTAAAGAAATCTCTAGAAGTATAAGTTATAGAACCTTGGGTAAATGTTGGCAGGCAGTATGGTACAGTGGAACAAACATGGGTTTTGAAGTGAGCAAACCTGGCTGTGAAGTCCAACCCCACCACTTACTGTTTATGTAACCTTGAGCAAATTGGGATAATTATAGTACCTACTCCATTAGTTTGTTGTGAAGATTAAACAATATGATTACTGTAAAGTACTTAGAACAGCACCCGGCACACAGTAAACATCTAATAAGTTTTACTCTTTACAATTCCTAAGTCCAAGCAAAATAGTACTTACTTTATAAAATTGTGCCTAGAACAACTGTGCAATATCTGGCACATAGTATTATTCAATAAATATCTATTGAATGGGTAATTAACTGAATAAGCAATTAATGCAGAACCTAACATGCTGCAGTAAGCAAATGTTCTGTTCTATGAAAATAGACACTCCATAAATGTTGTCGAGTTTCCCTCTCCACCTCTTTCTTCTTTCCCTTCCCTCTTCTCTCCTCTTGGTAATACTGAGAGTTTGTCTACTGGGAATAAAGACAATGAGTTTGGTTTGAACGTGCTTAGGCAGAATGACGAGAGATTCGATTTGGAAATACCCACTTGGCTACTGGAGATACATTCTTGAGATCGATACATAGGCATTCTTCGCATAGAATTGGTCCTACAGCTGTGGGTAAGAAGGCTGTGTATTTCAACAGGAAGAAGTGAATGTGCTGTTGAGAATAGAGGACAGTCTCAAGACCAATGGCAATTACAGGATGGAGAAGGCAGATAAGGGAGTAAAAAGAGAGAAGGGCTTGAGAGGTAACAAGAAAGTGAGCATAGAAAGTCAAAGGAGGTAAAGGAAGCTTCAAGAGAGATTTGGGAATTAGCAGACAGAAAGGCTCTGATGTAGACAAGGAGAATAAGAATGGTAAAGTGGTCACTGTGGTCACATCAGAAACTTTCAAGATTGTATTCCTCACAGGAAAGAATGGGCCTGTTATCAAAGGAAGGAAGAATGGGGTTCTGCACAGCAGAACAAAACAAACCAGACAAACAAATGAAAATAAAAAACATCACCTGTCCACTGTAGCCACTAATACTTGACTTCTTCTAAATCTTGGTGGGAAAATCCTGAGCTTTGGAGTTATGCAAGTATTGGCTTAAATCCAAGTTCTCTCACTTCTTTACTTAACATGGATGAACCTAATATGTAAAGTGAGGAAAATAAAATACTTGATATGCTGGCTGAGACATGCAAATGAAGTAACATAAAGAGTTTACCTTACAGCCTGGCACATAAGGCTTGATAAGTGCTAATTTCCTGGCCTATTCCCCATCTTTCCAGATGACGTGTATGTGTGTGTTTGTGTGTGCGTATGTGTTTGTGTTGGGAAGGGACTTCAGAGTGGGAAGAAAAAGATGGTAACAGAGACAGTGGAGGATTAGGGGGAAGAACTGGAAATGAGTGGCTACATACTATTTGATAGAGAAGCTTGGTTGTGAAAGAAGGCAAGAAATAGAATATCAAATAGCCTAACTGGTAAGGTAAAGTTGTTTTTTCTAGATAGGGAACTTTGAGTTTGAAAGCAATAGGGACAGAGCCAGTGGGAGGGAGAAGGTGGAGCTACTGGAGAGGAAGGACATCAAGGATGAGGAAGAAATTGGATCAGCAGTAGAGTTGGAGTGGTCAAGAAGAATATCTGCTTTCAGATCACTCACTCTGGGGGAAGCCAGCCACTGTTGAGGACACTTGAACAGCCCATGGAGAGGCCCACATGGGGAGGAACTGAGTCAGCACCATGTAAGTGAACCATCTTGGAAGTAGATTCTCCAGCCCCATTAAAGCCTTCAGATGACTGTAGCCTTACCTGGCATCTTTAGAGCTCGTAAAACAGAACCAACTAAGGCACTTTCATACTCCTGACTCACAGGAACTATTCACAGGAGAACCACAGAGTTTTTAAGAAAACTATATTGACAAAACACTAAAAGATTCAGAAACCATATAAAACAAGAAGAAGCCTTTAGACCCCCAAATTGTAGAGGCAGGAAGCAAGCAGAGAAGCCTACTAACCATCCAGCTAGGGCAGTTCCGGTTTCTTTTAAGTCTGGGGTAATTTGTTACACAGCAACAGATAACTTATATACCTGTACTGAGACATGTTTGATTTCATTTCAGCCTCACACCAAACTGAGAATAAAGAGCACCCACAAATTTAGGAAAAGACTACTTATTCTGTAGCCATGATAACAAGTAGCCACCAGAACAAGTTTTAAATGTGTTCAATCAACAACTGCCTAAGTGAACACGTTTTTAAAAGCCAGTCCATCAGTGCCAGCCCCTGGTTTGAAAGTCAGCCAGTTGGGGACAGACTCACTTACCTGATTGACTTTCAGAAATGAGGGGCTGACTGTTGGATTAACCAAAAGCATCTTTGCTGAGTGATATGGTCTAAATGTCCATGTGTTGAAATTCTGACCCCCAAGGTGATGGTATTATGAGAGGTCTTTGGGAGGTGATTAAGCCATGAGATTGGAGTTCATATGAATAGGATTAGTGCCCTTATAAAAGAGACCCCAGAGAGTTAGCAAGTGCCTTTCACCATGTGTGAACACAGTGAGAAAGCACCATCTGTGAACCAGAAAAGGCCCTCGCCAGACACCCAACCTGCCAGTGCCTTGACCTTGAACTTACCAGCCTCCAGAAATATAAGAAATAAATTTTTGTTATTCATAAGCTACCTAGTCTATGGTATTTTGTTATAGCATCCCAAATGGACTAAGACACTGAGGGAAGTTGTTGGTCAATTGAACCGATTTAAAACTGGTCTGATGACTACTTTTTACCATGGCTAAACAACAGTCCATCTTTTCCTAAGTTTGTGGGAACATTTTGTATTCTCAAAGAATAATGCTGTACTTACAGGCAGATGAGAGGAATCATGTTTCAAGGTGAATCGGGGATGGTGTCTGTTTTGCAAGTAGATCCTGGCTGGGTACCTGTCTAAAAGAGTAATGTTCTAATTATAGGGAGATGAGGAAATCCTGTTTCAAGGTGAATCAGGGAGGGTGCCTGTTTTGCAAGTAGACACTGACTGGTCCTGAAGTAAATGATGGTCCCCCCAAAGTGAATTACCAGGAGCTCACCAACTGTTTATATTTCATATTTTCTGTCAATGCTTTTAATGAGGTCTTCAAATGTCATCTCTTTCTTTGCCTCCAGATAGGATTGTCTCTCCCTAACTCCCATCAGCTGAAAAGAGGGTCATGTTTGTCTTTACATCCCCAGGAAACTCTGAAGCTTTCAACCTCCATTTTCTGTGTTATTCTGTCCTTGGGCTCAGGAAGCTCTTCCTGTTATCCAACATTGGCCTCACCCATTGTGGTCACCCAAGTCAGGAGTGTTAGAACACCACATATTTTTATGTTTATAGAAGGCCATTAACAAGAGTTATCACCTCCATGTTTGTGTTTCCTCTGCCCTGCCACATGTCCCTACAGCACTGCCCCCTCAACAAAGAGAGCGAACAAATGAATAGGAAGGGTGAGGGTTTGCAACTTGCCTTCTTGCCAGTACTCCTTGGCATTCATGTCTCCCTCTGAACATCTTGGCACATCTTACAAAAAGGGGAAAAGGGGTGCAGAGGGTGAACTTTGTCCCAGCTCTGAAGCTCTGGTCCTGTAATCTGCTTGAGGTCTCAAGCCCTGGTTTGAAAACTCTCACTATAGAAAGGCCAGGGGAGACCCTTCACAAACTGCCCCAGGAAACTACAGAGGAAAGCAGAAGCTCTAAGCTGAAAAACACCGGGGCTTAGAGTAGGTTCCCAACCTGTGATAGCTGTGCTATTTGTACCGTAAGTAGGTATATGGAGTTATAACACTAAGGTCAAGGATTTGGATCCATGTACTGGCCAGCTGCCAAAAAAAAGTAGATATAAAGTGGTTTGTTCAGAGGTCACCCCTGTCATAGGATTTCCATGATGCGGCTTCCTGAGCCTCAGTTCCACTACAGGACTTGGACTGGGGAAAGCATTCTCGTATTAAACACAGACACTTAAAGAGTAGAATTCAAAATTCATGTACATTTTTAACAAAACTTGAAAACCTTAACCTTGGGGAAGATCATGTTCAGCCACTATAACCAATTGCGTTGGGGTAGATGTCCATTGTCTTCTGTATTGGGGCTACTTTGGTAGAAGAGCCCTGATTGGGCTCATTAATCCCCAAGGCCTACTCAGTATTCCAATGGTGGGGTTCCTTATCTTCTAGAGCTGTTTACCTTGGGAATTCCCTCTGCCCTAAATCTTCTTGCACACACCTTTGTGCTCTTAGACACCTCAGCCAAATGAATCCCATACTCCAGCAAGTTCCATGCATAAGAATTTAAAGATAGAAGTACTCATCCTGTTCGGATGGGCCCCTGAGGCAGTCAGGTGAGCATGTAGCAAAACTTGTTTAATTTCATTCTGTAGAAGCCAACTGTAAGGATTTCCAGTTCTGTCACTGAGCACCTCATTTATTCCATGCACTGGGCTAAGTGCCCAGTATACAAAGTCGAGTAAGCTCTAACACGTGTGAATCTAGTAGGGAGACAGAAGAAAATCAGCAGAGGACAGAGAAGGCAGCAGAGAAAAGCTGCTTGCTAAAAAGGGGAAAAAATCAGGAGGAGACGGCTTCCCCCATGTTGAGGATCATTTCTTAAATCTCTGTCTTGCCCTTCTTGTACCCTGTTGACGGCTCTGCTTTCCTATATTTCAGGTAAATGCATCTTTAGGACATCTTTGCGTAGCCCCATCCAGGAAGAGGCTGTGTAAAGTGTGGATCGTGAGTTTGTTCAAGCAAGTCAGACAAAGGGCAAAGCTAGACGTCAGGACCAGGATGGAAGAGCCAGCACCAGTGGAAGGCCAAGGCCAGCTCCCAAGCCCCCAGCAGGGCTCTCTGAGGAAGGCTGTGGCTGCTGCCCTGGCCCTGGATGCGGAATCCACAATGGGTCGCAGGAAAAAGAAAAAGAAAGAGTCCCGCCCAGAATCTATCATCGTCTACCGGTCAGAGAATGAGAAAACAGACGTGGAGCCCGGGGAATCAGAAGGTGGAGATGGGCCTAAAGAGGAGGAGGGAGACGATTTCCTAGACTATCCCGTGGATGATGGTGAGTCTCTTTGGAGCCTTTTGTTTAAAGCCATGCTAAAGGAAACAGAAAGGGGATCCTTCAGCAGACAGACAGGCATTTGCTCACTGACCTATTTCTTCTTGGTGATACATTTCTCCTTGCAGTGTTGGCAGTCTTCATTCAACAAATTGACATATTTACTCAGTACCTATTATGTTCTATTCTAGGTGTTGCAGAGGAGCTCTCCACCTTTTCAGAACCCCTAGTATAATGGAAGAGGCTGATTGATACACAAAAATTATAACACAAGCAGACAATATTAGTTACTTAATGTATGTAAGATAAAGAAACAATAATTGTTGGCTTTCCTAATAGTCATTATGACCACAATGAGATATAGTATTCCCTCACTTCTAGGATTGCCAAAAATTGGGTAAGATATGATAACATCAGTGTGAGGAAATGGATATACTCTCATATACCTCAAGTCGAAATGGAAGCCACTTCAACCACTTTTTTTTTTTTCAACCACTTTGTAGGGAAATCTGTCGATATTTATTAAAATTCAAAATGTGCATATCCTATGTCCCAGAAATGCTCAATATCTACCCCACACAAATTCTGCCCATGATATGCATGTGTAAGGAGGTATGTGTAAGAATGTTAATGAAGCTGCAGATTGTCTGTATTAAGGATTATTGTGCAGCAAGGGATAAATGAGGCTTTCTGCTGCACTGTGGTAGCCTGGCTTCCTGAATGTTCTACACCATTCCTATCTGTCATCTTGGTGGACTCAGTCAACCCTGAGCCTCCTTATTCTCCCTGTCATATTTAGACACATATGCCCGTGGGTTTCAGGCACCAGTAAAACCTTTAAGCTCCCAAACTGATACACAGTGGAGCTCCCTGTCCCAAATAGAGGTCACGTTAGGGCAAGGAATCAAGAAGCACTTGTCGAGTGGATGGGCTGCTTTGGCACAAATTGCATTTCTTTTCCCTGCCCTCCTGGAACCATAAAGATGGTATTTTGTAGTTGGATAGATCTCTATGACATATGCCCACAGAGAACAAGACAAGCAGCATAGACAAGACAGAGAGTGAACTAGTCAGCAAATAAGGATAATTTCGGGTAGTGGTGCAGGTTCTAAAGACAGTAAAACCATGGTGTTGGGAAGACGAGTAACTGATGGAGGGTGGTAGGGGAGAGATTACGTGGTCCTGGAAGGTCTCTCTGAGGAAGTGATGTCTGAGCTGATCCAAATGACATGAAGCAGCCAACCAAGAAAAGATTGGGGGCAGAGCTCTTTGAGGCAGGGTCAAAGGCCTTGAGGTGAGAGCAACATTGGCCCCATTTATGGAATGTATTTATTTCTGCGTGAGGATGGTGAGAGGTCAGAAAGTTAGTTGGGGGCTGGATTATGAGGGGCTTTGCAGTTCACAGGAAAAAGTTTGGAATTTGTTGTAAGAGCAAGGAGAAGTCAATGGAGAACTTTTAAGCAAGGGACAGACTTTGTCTCATTTACATTTTCAGAAGATCATTCTGGCTTCTCTATAAAGAATGAATTGTAAAGGTTACGACTGGAAGCTGATAAGGGACTGTTGTATTACTACAGCCACAACAGCGCTAAGGTAGAAGCTTGGACTAGGGTGATAGCAGGAGAGAGAGCTAAAGAAGAGAGGCTGGGTTCAGAATGCAATGTGAAACTTGCTGATGGGTAGGAGGTAGGGAGTGAGGGAAAGAGAGGAATTGACAATGACTCCTGGGTCTTTGACAGGAACAACAGAGAAAATAGAGGCTGGTCTCATTTACTGAGAAGAAGGAGACTGGGAAGCCACTAGGTTTGGGGAGAACAGTACAACCCTTCTGTGTGGGCAGTCAGAACCCTTTCATTTCCCTGGGCCCTGCTCTTTAGGTGGCTCCATTCTCTCTCTCTCCAGCCATGGGCCAGGGAGTCCACAGGGCCAAGGGACATGCCCACCAAAAGCCTGTACTCCCCCAATCCTTTCCCACAGACACACTCCTTGTCTACATTTTAGATTACATTTACTACCGACCACACTTCCAGGGTGGTCAAAGGATGGCTGTTTGGTGGTGTGTGTAGGTGGTGTGTGTGTGTGTGGCATGTGGTGTGTGTGTATGGGGTATATATGTGATGTGTGTGGGGAATGTGTGTATGGTGGTGTATGTGTAGTGTGTATGAGGTATTATGTGCACATGTCGGTGTGGTGTGTGGATGTGTGTGGGGGTGTATGTATGTGCATTGTGTGTGGTGTGTGCTGTGAGTGAGTGGAGTGTATGTGTGTGGTGTGTGGTACGATGCATGTAGGGGTGTGTAGTGTGGGGGGATGTATGTGGTTTGGGTGTGGGTATGAGTGTGGGCGTGGGTATATGTGGTGTGTATGGGGGTGTGTGGTGTGTGTGATACATATATGTGGTATATAGTGCATGGGGTTGTATGTGGTGTGGGTGGCATATGTGGTGTGGGGGGAGTGTGGTGTATGTGATGTGTGGGTGGCATGTTTATGTGTGGATACAAGCTTGGATATGAGGGCTGGGATGTCCACAGGCAAGTGGGGAGGCCCCCTCTCAGGCAAGCACAGAGATAGGTGTGAGAAGGGAAGGGGGTGGGCTGCCCATCTGTATAGTGCGCACACGTACAATCTTTACACACCGTAGTTGATACTCATAAGCAGTATTTTTATAGCACTTGTTAACTTGGAATAAGCTCATTATAAAGTGGTATCTGTAGTAAAATTCCTCACACCCCTCCATGTCACAGAGATTGTGCTAAGATTGAAGCCCAGAAAAGTGGAAAGAGAGTATGAAAAACAAGTTTAACCCACCTTACAATTTTGTCAGGGCCCAGACTCATGAATGAGAGCTCACTGTGGGAGTAGCAATACCTGTGATTGCCCCCCAGTGGGAAACTCGTTCAGCCCACCATTGAATCACTGGCTCCAGTACTGTGCCAGAGGCTGAAAGAAAAGGATACTGTCATACTCATCCCCAACCACTGGGGATGACACTGTGATGAAATGTTCACTCCTCTGATCTTGACTTTCACCTCCTTTGTGCTCTGCAGGTATGTGGAACATGCCTTTGGATAGCCGCTATGTCACATTAACTGGGACCATCACACGAGGTAAGAAAAAGGGTCAGATGGTGGACATCCATGTCACGTTGACAGAGAAGGAGCTGCAAGAATTGACCAAGCCTAAAGAGTTGTCAAGGGAAACAACACCTGAAGGAAGAAAGCCCTGCCAGATGGGAGCAGACCGCGGGCCACATGTGGTTCTCTGGACACTGGTCTGCCTGCCTGTGGTTTTCATCCTCTCTTTCGTTGTTTCTTTCTACTATGGCACTATTACCTGGTATAACATCTTCCTTGTATACAACGAGGAGAGGACCTTCTGGCACAAGATCTCATGTTGCCCCTGCCTCATTCTCTTCTATCCAGTGCTCATCATGGCCATGGCCTCTTCCCTGGGCCTCTATGCAGCTGTGGTCCAGCTCTCATGGTCCTGGGAAGCCTGGTGGCAAGCTGCCCGGGACATGGAGAAAGGCTTCTGTGGCTGGCTCTGCAGCAAGCTGGGTTTGGAGGACTGTTCTCCCTACAGCATTGTGGAGCTGCTTGAATCTGACAATATTTCAGGCAATCTCTCCCACAAGGACTCCACCCAGGAAGCAGAAACCTCCACTGTCTAAAATCTCAACAACTTCCTTCCTTCTCCAGACCCAGTAGCCTATATATCCTCTTATAATTCCAGTAGATTCTTTAAGTTATCTTCAGTCCCCCACAGTTCTTCTGAAAAATCCTAGCTCACACTGATTTGTCCTACTATCTTTATGGTTCCAGGAGGGCAGGAAAAAGAAAAACAATTTGTGCCAAAGCATCCCATTCGTTGGACAAGTGCTTCTTGATTCCCTGCCCTAATGTGACCACTTTCTGGGACAGGGAACTGCATTGTGTATCAGTGTGGGAGCTTAAAGGTTTTACTGGTGCCTGGAACTGAGGGGAGTATGTGTCTAAATATGACAGGGAGAATAAGGAGGCTCAGGGTTGACTGAGTCCACCAAGATGATAGATAGGGATGGAGTAGAACATTCAGGAAGCCAGGCTACCACAGTGCAGCAGAAAGTAAAGGTTTATGTGTATCATTTAGATTTACATTTAGCTACATACAATTACATCCCTAAAGTAATAGAGGTTTAGACAGGATAGAAGTTTCTTTCTTTCTTGTACAGGAGAAGTCTGGAGACAGACCATCTCGGGACCCTGTGAAGTCGTCCAGGCCTCAGGCTTCTTCTCTGTCGTTAGTAGGATGTGGCCCTCATCACACTTATCCTCAACCTCCCAGTGCTGATTTCACCTCCAGCCATCATGCCCATGGGACAAAGAGGAACACACTCTTCCTATTTAAGGAGACCTACCAGAAGTCCCACTCAGCATTTTTAATATCTCATTGGCCAGACCTTAGTCACATGACCTCATGAGCAAATGAGAGTTGGAAATGTATTCCTTTGGCTGGGTAGCTATATTCTCAGCAAAATATTGAGGTCATGCTAACTTGAGAGAAAGGGAAAGAATGGCTGTTTTGGTAGGCAGGTAAGAATCTCCACCTTACAATAATTATTTAAATACACTCAAAATCCCAACCTGCTGATATAGTTTTATTAATTTATTATTTATTCATTCATTTATTTATTTGTTTGGCCTAAATCTTACATGAAGAATTTATACATAGATATTAGCTACGTATACTACATATATGCTATACACAGATATTAGCACCTCGTGTACTTTGCAATTAAACTTCTGTAATGTCATGTGGTTTCAGGTTTCTTTGGAAAGGATTAGCGGACAGGAGAGTACAATTATATAATGGCAGCATAACTCTTTTTCCTGGTGGTGGAGGTGGGTGGTGATATTTAATCTAATCTATAGATTAAAGACTTGGAAGGGAAGGATTGCATCTGCCAAACATTACTCCAACAGGGATCAGAAGTCCTGAGCACAGAAAGGCCAGGCATAGTCTTCTGTTTTTTGGCAAAACCTCATTCAGAGCCTTACTCACTCAGATCTTTCTAGAGTTTAACAACAAACTTAATCTTTGCCTTGCTGAGAAGTTTGTGTCTTCCTGGCCAGTAGGGGATATAAACCAGATTAATCCAGATTAATAGATTCTGAACTTTACACGCACATGAAATCATTCTTAAAGGTGTCCTAATTTCAAAATATTAACTGCTAAGAGGTCGGTAGATGTTGGAGGTTTGGATTTTTACAGGAATAGCTGGTACTCATTTCTTGTTCCTGTCTCAAAAAGAAGGTGTTGAAAGAACTGTGAACCAAACCAGAGGGGCCAGGCATGCTCCCCTACAGAAAGTCAAGGACATTTGCCTAATTCATGGTGCTGAACTCCACCTTTAGAAGAACTCTTTTTTCTTTTTTAAAAAATAATTATTATTAGTTTGACAAGGAAAAAAAATGTGTCCAGCATTTTTGAAGATAACCTTCTCTGGTGCACTTGCAGATACATGAATAATTGAAATGAAGGCAAAGAAAATAAAAATAAAATCTAATTAACATTTGTTCACTTTGTCCTTGAGGCTCTCCAAAATTGCTTTGAATGCTACAGCTTCCAGAAGAAGGGTGATTGGATCCTCATGTCTTGACTCGTTCCGTGTACCACTAGTTTATGGGGATGCTATTTAGGTGAACTGTTCCACAAATCACATTTTTGCCTAAGCCCACATTAGAAAGTGGTAACCACATTTGTCAGTTTTGGGGGGATTTGGGAAACCAATAGCCAAGGCCAAAAATAGGATAATGTGGCTATGGTGGAATGGAAGAGCGTGGAGTGAGGGTGAGTGTGGAGTGAGCCCAGGAGATACCTAGATGAAACTGACATGGCCTTCACCTTAGTTGGACTCATCACCTAGAAATAATCATTTCAAAAGGGCTCTTCTTGGGCCGGCCCCGTGACTCACTCAGGAGAGTGCGGCACTGGTAGCGCCAAGGCCGTGGGTTCGGATCCTATATAGGGATGGCCGGTGCACTCACTGGCTGGACGTGGTGCAGACCACACCATGCCGAGGGTTGTGATCCCCTTACCGGTCAAAAAAACCAACCAACCAACCAACAAACAAACAAAAAAGGGCTCTACTAAGGTATGTAAAAGCCTAGACTAGAGGGAGGAAAACTGAACCAAACAGAACTAAAGCAATCTCATCTTTGCTCTCAGCAAACACCAAGAGAACATTAGAGGACAAATTGGAGAGCTAAATACCATATTTGAACAGTTCTCTTAGCTCATAGTTACTTGATCTTCATGGTGAATATCAAAGAAAAGGGCTATATTTTCCAGTTGCTTAGCAGCCATAATACACTGAGCAGGATTAACCACGTCTGACCCAGTATAGTGAAATTGATGTTTCCAAGTCATCTTGTCTATTAACATTATGTAGCACCCTTTGTTTCAGTTCATGTCTCAGGGGAATAAGACCCATGATTTCCTATAAAACAAGATTGTAAATCTTAAAAAGAATGAATTTCAGATGATTTGAAAGTTTCATTCTGCCATTATTGAATGGCCAACCAGGGCTTAATTTTTGCAGTGTTGAAAATGAGTACTGGCTAACATCAAAAGTTTATCTTCTTTACTTCAATTAATTTAATTACTACGATAAGCCTTTTCACGTGTATTGTTTTAAGGTTTTTTTCATATATGTATTCTTTGAGAATGGTATTTGATGGAAGTGGTAAAACATGGTACCATCACTACTTGCATTTGTTTGGGATATAAACTTTTACATCACATCTGTACCCTGTTAAGATTTTAACTAATTTTCCCAATTGCACATATAAACATTGTTACAGCTCTGTTACAGCACAAAGCCTGCATATTTTTATGGACACAATAATGTCCATGAAGTCAGCACTCACATAGTTCACTCTCAGAGTGGTAACAAACTCAAACATATTCCAGCAACTTAAATTGTAATTTCAAAATGAATCAAATTTTTTACCTTTATTAATTACCCTGAAGGGAACCCATAGTCTACACTACAGCTGTAGTTTTAAAAGTCTCGGTTGTTTCAGTTACCATTGCCTCTGAAAAACCTAAGACTTTGTGGCTTAAAATAACAATCACCATTGAGTTTCTTTGCTCACAATTCTTTAATTTGGGCAGAGCTCAGTGGAAACAATTAGTCTCTGCTCAATGTTTCTAATACTGGGAGGCTCTCTGGAGGCTTGAGGATCCACTCCCAAGTGATAGTTTTCACTTGCATGGCTGCTGTCTGAAGGTGGACCAAAGGCAAAAATGTCCACCAAACTGAGAAAATATCTTGAGACAAAAAATGAAGCAAGCAACTCCATACTTCATTACTAGTAAAGTTTACTGATGGGTAACTTATAGATGGGAAGGATCAGGTGAGTGACAATTCAGACCTTTGCAGCTGTACCCTGCAACGTCTGGAGAGGAACCAGGAGTTTATAGGGGGGTTGGAAATAAAGAAGGAGCTATGCCAAAGAAAAAAAATCTGTTGGTGTAGGAAATCTTACATGAAAGTAGCATTCCTTTCCTTGTTCTGCTTTGGTTAAGCAATCTGTGCAGGGAAAGATTGTAATTACCTCCAACAAACTTGTGAAGGCCGTGAGGATGGAAGAAGGTCTGATCAGCATCCCCACAGCTGTCAAGTAGGTGCCAGCTGCCATCTAGGTGTACCCCTGGTGCTCAGTGCTTTTATTAGTCTGCTTGGGCCGCATAACAAAATACCACAGACTGGCTGGCTTAAACAACAGAAATGCATTTTCTCGCAACTCTAGAGACTGGAATCCAAGATCATGGTACCAGTAGGGTTGGTTTCTGGTGAGGGCTCTCCTCTTGGGTTGCAGACAATCATCTTCTGTGTGCTCACATGAACTCTTCTTTGTGTGAGCACACACACACACACACAGAGGGGGTGAGAAAGAGAAAACACAAACTCTCTAGTGTCTCTTCCTATAAAGGCACTAATTCTGTAATAAGGGCCCCACTCTGATGACTTCATCTAAACCTAATTACCTCCCAAAGGCCTCATCTCCAAATACTGTTACATTAAACATTAGGATTTCAACATATGAATTTTGGAGACACACATTAAGTCTATAACAGTGCCTTTACATGTGGCTCTTTTGGGCTTTCACAGCCTAGCAAGTCTCATGGTAGTTGGTCTTCAGACATGGTGTCTTGGGTTGACCAGAGTGCAAAAGCCAAATCCACCAGGCATTCTGAAGTCTTTAGCCCTGGTGTGATGTCTGCCACATTTTCCTGGTTAAAGCAGGTCATAAAGCCAGTCCAGATTCAAGGGGAAGAGACTACATTAGAGTGTGAATGCTGGAAAGCATGGCTCCTGGAGGCCACTGAAATAATGGTCTGTTATTCCCCTTTTCTTATCCCATCCATTTCCTTTATATGCCACAGTGGATCCCATACATCTCTCTGTCCAACACCCCGGCCTCCAACACGCACACCATCACCACCACTAGCCATAGCTTATCAACCTCTTATCTTCCCCTTTACACCCAATTCCGTGTCATACAAATCCCAAAGGACCTTGCAATGACAGATAGAAATGGAACCAACAAAGCCAGAGTCCTTTTGCACAGGAGGAAGGGAGTAGCCATATACACTGTCACATTAATAAAGTTTACCCCTTCACCCTTGATTAATGGAGGACTTTTGCCAGTGGGAAGCAATGCTTAAAGTCCATATCCATTCTCAATATAACAGCTGCCTAGCTGCCTGGAAATGGATGGTTCTAAAGACTTTTGTGAAGACAGCTGAGATGCAAGCAAGCATAGCTACTAGAATATCTTTTATTTTTCCCAGGAAACAGACCTGTATTGGAGGAAATAGGGGCAGGAGGAAGAAGGTGGAAGAGGAGGTTGAGGATGGAGTGGAGAGAGGGAGGAAGGGAGGAAGGAGGGGGAGAGAAAAGAGAGAAAAAACGAGAAAGAAAGAAATAGAGACTATACACAGGATAAAATCATGGACACAAAGCATGCAAATTTCCTTCACCGTTGTAAGTCTCGGTAAGTCTATTTACCAGTCATATTAAAAATATTTTAGATTTAAAAGAACCTCTTGAGTTTGAACAAAAGCTTGAAGAAACTCCTGGGCTCTATGAGCACAGTCTGAAAATGTCTGACTTTCTTGGCTTCAACATATTGGTAACTTTGGCTCCCTCGAGGATCCTCCTTCTTCACGGATTCTCCACATCTTTTCAGTTTCAGGTCTTACTTTTCCCAGGTCCAATTTTCAAGAGGAGAGAATCCGATTGGACTTTATTTTCCCAGCTTGGGCAGAGGTTTGCAGACAGTTTGCAAATTGCTGGATCCTTTGTCCAATCACCTGTCATCTTGTGGGTCACTTAGTATAGAAAACAGCTGTTCCTGGAGTTGGCCGGTTAGCTCGGATGGTTAGAGCGTGGTGCTGATAACACCAAGATCCAGAATTCGATCACTGTACTGGCCAGCCACCAAAAAAAAGGCCCCCCCAAAACAATAAAAAAATAAAAACAGCCGTTTCTGTGCAAGGTTCAGCTTGGGCCTACATCCCTCAAAAGGGGCAGGGACTGCAGGCTGGACAGTTTCCTTGTGTCAAGTAGAGTGATTGACAGCTGCTATTTCCAGTATATTTCCCTAGACTTGTCTTCTAAATAAACGTCGTCTCCTCCCTTCCAAGCTGGAGCCACTCCAAACCATCTGGACAGCGTAAACAGATGCAGTTTTATGCCTCCAGGCGTGTGTACATCCCATTTCCTCTTCAGAGCACAATGCCCTTTTTACTTTCGTTTGCCTGGAAAACTACCCTTCCCTTCAGAAGTTGGTTCTAAGGTCATCACATCTATGAAGAAACTTTTAGAGAAGTGGCTTTCCGAATTCATTTTGAAATGAAGGAAATCTACCTCCAGAGCTCTGCCACAAAACGCTGTGGGTGTTACTCTCAATAAGAGAAAAGGTCAGTGAATCCTTCAGAGAAGTGATTAGTATTAACACACTACTAGAGTCTTAGCAGCTGAAAGACCACAACGCCAACGGCTCGCTCACCTGGGCGAAAAGGAATGCATCTGCGCATGCCCAGAGCTGCGAGGCGCGATCTCCCCGCCCCTTCCGGGCTCGGCGGCCGGAAGCGGCTCTTCTTAGCGCTGTCGGTCGGCGGGTCCGCCGGAACTGAGTTGCGGCGCTGAGAGTTTCCGTCTGGAAAAGGCGATCCAGGAACCTGCGCACCGGCAAAATGGCGCGGTCCGGGAATAAGGTAGAGAAAACCGTGGGCCTGGACTTCGTGGGCTGGGACCTTAACCATGCTGGGGATCCGGAGAGGGTGGTTCGGAAGCAGGAATCGTGGGATCGCGTGGGGGCTAAGGAGTGGGGCGGAATTGGAAGGAGATCATGGTGGTGGGCTGGATGAGAAGGCCGGGACCGAGGGATGCGCTAAGAGAAAAGCTGTGGCTTCCGAGTCCGAAGGCCTGAGTTTGAGTCTCGCTCACTCTCTACCCCTTCCACTACCTACCCCTCCCATCCCCATTCTCCCTCTCTCAGCCCCTCCTTATCCCACCTCACTCTTCATTCTCCTCCCCTTTCTACCCCTGAATCCCACGCCACCCCCTAACTTCACCTCCTGTTACTTCTACTTCACCTCCTGTTACTTCTGAGCCTGAGTTCTTAAAATCCATATGAGAACGGAAGTTAGCCATGATAAGCACCTATCCCACAGGCTTGGTGTAAACTTCAGAGAGGGAATATCTGTGAATAATATAACTTGAAATGTAATGTGTCATATTATCTGTATATTTCCCGTTTATTGAAAGCTTACTCTTTGTGAGGCATGGATCTAAACGTTTCATTCCTATCTCATTTAATCTTCACAACAACACCGTGAAGTGAAAACTATTATCCCCAGTTTGCAAGTGGGAAAACTGAGACATAGAAAACTGAGGTGATTAGCCCATTATCATCCAGTCCATAAATGGTGGAAATCGGATTTGAACCCAGGCTGTCTGGTTTCAGCGCCCTGGAGAATCTCTGTGTTGTTAGGAATCTATGACCCTTGGTGTTCCAGATTAACAACAAATAACAGTGAACTTTAAATTGGATCTTTTTCAATATAGGAGGAAAGTGGCAGTTGTCTCTGAAGGGTCACTAGAGGGAGGTTTCAGGGATTGATTGAGTCATCCATCCATCCATTCAATAAGTACAGATAAACAAGGTAGGAATTTGAGCAACTGATCCCTAGTCTCCTCAATTCCCCATTGGGAAATGTTAATTAAAAAGATTATGAACTCATAATGATGTTGGTCACCTCCTTTGTTCCTCCTCTTTCAGCTGCTGAAAACTGTAGCTCTAGTGGAGGAGCTTTGTGGCAGATGGCCTTGAAGTAAAATCCTAACAGCCTGTATTGCATCAGTATAGAAATGAAGAGTTGTTAAGTTGCCCAGTTTCTCTTTCCTGATTTTCTTACTGCTGCCAGAAAGGAACTTGAAGTATTATATAGACCATTCTTCTGCTTTCCATATTCTGAAATGATTTGATGCCATTTTCTGTATACTTGATTCTTAGCAAAAGACCTTTAGTCCTCTAGAGTTTTCTGGTTTAAAAGTAGCTTGTGTGAACATGTATTAAATAAACATAGCAGCATATTTTGTGACTTAAATTTTTTTAGATTTTTGAGAGCAATAAAATTTATATCCTCTGATAAAGATAGTTTGTTACCTCCTGTTGGATTAGGGCAATGGCTAAGTGACTACACCAGTTGTATGGTTAGGCAGTCATATTGTCAGGGCTAGGGCTCAGACCATTCAAACCTGTTGTACACATTGGGTCACCAGACCCCTCACATGCAGGTCCACACTAGGTAATTGGGAAAAATCCCAGGAGCCACTGGCAGACGACAGGAGCTCAGTCCTCAGCAGTAGCAGCAGCAGTGGTGGTGGTGGCCTCTCTGGGAATCCCCGGGGGGGGGGAGCACTGGCAGCAACAGCCTCCAGCAGCAATAGCAGCCTCCCTGGCTGCATCCTGGGGGCAGGGGGCACTGTGGATTAGAGCCACTCATCCTTTATACTTAAGTCCATAACCCAGGACACCTGGGTGTACATATGCAATTACATTAGACAATAGCCAAAGAACACCTGGACGCACGTGCATATTTACATCAAATGCTCAGCAAGATTTTCAACATTTGAGGGGCCATGACCATTTTCCTTCACTTTCCCTACACCACCTTTTTTCCAAATCAGCTATCTTTACTTCAGAGATCTTTTAATATTAGTGCATTATGTTCAATTCTTTGTAAACTAAGGAAAAATAGTCTTTTCATGTGTTGCCTGAGATATAACTAAATTTAGAAATCATCTGTAACTTCCCCTATAGGAGCTCATCCAGGTTTTTCAACCACTTCTAGGGTCAGGAGATCACTGGTTCAGAAAATGGAAGTTCCTTTACTGATCACTTCTGAGTGTTATTTTTTATTCCCTTGTATGTAGTCAAAGCAATCTCCTTGTAACTTCCGTCTGTTGATTCTCTCTTCTTCCGACATATCCTTTTATAACACAGCTGTCAAATATTTGGGTGGAATTGGGGGGACTATCATGTTCTCTTTAATCCTCTCATTGGCTCAAATATCCAGTTTTTTTCAATGTTCTTTATGTCACATATTCTCCAGATCCTTCCCTAACCTCACTTCATGTTCAGTTGTAATTAATCTTCATAAGATGTGATGCCCACAAGTGCTCACAGTTTGTCTAATCAGGACAAAGCACAGGTGAGACTATCAGTCAGAGTCAAGGAATGTTAACTCTGGAAAGGACCTTAAACCTCATCTTGTCCAACAGTTTCCTGCCTCCTTGAATTAATAGTGAGTTTAAGTGACATTCCCAAGGACTTAAATTGTAGCAAGAGCTAAATTGTAGTAGAGATGGGACTAGATCCCAGGTCTCCAGACTGTTAATCTAGTCTTTTTACACCATAAGACCCATCTTTTCCTATCTTGAATACACTGTTAATACAACCTAAAATATTTGTGGGGATGGAATGAGACAGGTGTGGGGAATATAGTACCCTAGCCATGTCATATTGGCTATTTTATAACCTACCCACAAATTGTGAGTTGCTATTGGTTCAGGCCTCCTTCAACTTGTATTCAAGTATTTGGATGCCAAGCATAGAACTTTACATGTATCCCTTTTAGTTTATGTTTCCGTTGTTTCCTTGTCCTCTGGATACATGATTGCTATCTAATGATTTGGATCTTTGCTTATATGGTTTCCTTTATCTGTAACTTCCTTGTTCACATGATTGACTCCTACTCATTCCTTAAGACTTACCCAAGGATCATATTCAGGAAGCCTTTTCTGCCTTCTTACCCCTCCTCCATCCCTTCCATCAGTCTTTGATAGGGTAGATGCTCCTCCTGTGTCTCTCTTAGTGCCCACTGCGCACCTCTGTCACGGAACATTGTGCTGGCGTTAATTGTTATATGTCTTGTGTTCTACTAGAATAGATTTAGTGTCTGTCTTCATTTTGGATCCCCAGTTTACAAACTGATTCAAATTGTTAGAGTGCACCATCTTAGCTTATATAGATTATAGCAGTCACGTATTACCACAAAACGCTTTGTAATATTTAAACTAGACCTCAAGTCAGTGACTGACAACAAAAGCATCCATTCTCAGGCTTATAGTTCTGCAGATCAGCTGCTATTTGTTTGATGTACATTGGGCTCAACTGGGCTGGACGTAATGCTACTAGCCTGCGGGTTGACTTCAGATCTGCTTACCATGAATTTATTCTGTTGTTCAAGCCAAAGGAGTGGTAGCTACCTGGAGAATGCTCTTCTCATGGCAGATACTTTCTATCTTTTAAAAGTATCAAAACTATGTAAGGGTTCTCCATAGTGAAAATTTACGTCTTACATACTCTCTCTATGTAGAACACCTCCCCTCCCTTTATCATGCCTAAATACCAGTATAGGTTCTCTGAGTGCAATAAGCAAGGGGCGTATCTCAGAATTTTTTTCTTATGACTGTTATTTTCTCAAACACTCTTTGCGACTTTGTTTCTAGGCAGCTGTTGTGCTGTGTATGGATGTGGGTTTTGCCATGAGTAACTCCTTTCCTGGCGAGGAATCTCCATTTGAACAAGCAAAGAAGGTGATGACCGTGTTTGTTCAGCGACAGGTAAGTTTCAAATTGACCTTGAGCTTGTAACCCACGTTATAACTGCTCTTTCCTCCATGTCCTAATGCAGTACACCAACCTCCTTATATTGTCCAGCCTCAGTCTTTTGGGGGAGTCTGGGGAGTTTTCTTACATATATTCACATGCAAATCCACCTACAAGTAAAGCCTGGCATTTTTTTCTTCCCTCATATTGATCCCTTGACTGGATGTTAAAATTTTTATCAGAAATAAGAGATAGTATGGGGCCAGCCCGGTGGCGCACTGCTACAGTGCGCCGCTTGGGAAGCGTGGCAGGCGCTCCCGCCGAGGGTTCGGATCCCACATACAGACCGGTTCCTGCTCACTGGCTGAGCGAGGCGTGGGAGCAACACCGAGGGTTGCGATCCCGTTGCCGGTCCCGGTCCGGTACGGGCGCGACACTGAGGGTTGCGATCCGTTGCCGGACACGAAAAAAGACAAAAAGGGAAAAAAAAAACATAAAAAAGAAATAAGAGATAGTATAAAGTAATTTGTAAAAGCACAATCTCTAGAGCCAGATGGACTGGGTTTGAATCCTTGCTCTGCCATTTCATTTATTGACCTTGTGATCCTGGGCAAGTTCTTCAACTTCTTTGTGCCTATTCCAGTTATCTTTTGCTGTGTAACAAACAATCCCAAAACTTAGTGTCTTAAATGATATTTTTTATTTTTTAATCATTGTTCATGGTTCTGTGGGATGACTGGGTGGGCTCAGTTGGATGATTCTCTCTTAAGTCCTCTTATGCAATTACACTCTGATGGTGGCTGGGGCTGGAGTCATCTGAAGTACCAATTGGGCCAGATGTCCAAGGTGGCTTACTTACATGGTTGGAAGATGATGCCTTTTGGCAGCTGTGAGTTCAGTTGGGGTTGTCCATCAGAACCCCTACATATGGTTCCTCCATGTAGCTCGGGATTCTCATAATGTAGCAGCTGGTTCTAAAAAGGAGTATCCCAAAAGTGAGTATTCTAAGAGACCAGAGTCCCTGCCTGTGTGGGGGATCCCAAAAAGCCATTTCTGTTGTTTTCTATTGGTGAAGCAAGTTACTAAGGCCAACTCACGTTCAAGGGAGGGGAATTAGACTCCCCCTCTTTTTAAAAGGAGTAACTGCTAGTACAGGGAGAGAGGGAGTGGACGGTGGTCATCTTAGAGACTGTCTACCATAGTGTCTCAGTTTCCCATGTGTAAAATGAGAAAAATAATAATACCACTGACATAGGGTTGCTTTGAGGAATAAAAGAATTGATGTAGGTCTGGTGTTTAGAACAGTACTTGGCATATTGAAAACACGGTAAAAATGTTAGCTTTTATTATTATGTCTGCCCCTTCTACGTGGTATGACTTCCACTTTGCCCAGTCCATGAAGTCCTACTTCATTCACTGGCTATTGCCACTCCTCCTGGACACCTCTGCTGTTTCTTCTGGGTGTTGCCACTTTTACTTGGTACTACTATTTCCCACCTGCCATCCTAGATTTTCACCAATTCTGATGACCTAGAGTCCTTGAAGTGTCAAAAGAGAAAGTAGCCCCTTTCTTGGTTATAGTTGTGTTGGTAGTTTTCAGGTGGTACTGCTGTACCCCAAAATAGTATTGATTTTTTGTTGCTTTGCCTCCCATGGATTTGTCACCACTTTTCCACTGGGTGATGGAACCACCAAAGATTACTCAAAGCCCATCTCTTCTGAGCAGTGAGAAGTCCCGAAAAGGGGTTAATCTCCCAGAACCCTCAAGATAGAGGCATTCCTTCCATTTGGGAAATTAACCATGAATTAGGGTTCTCTTCCCTCATTTATTCTTCAGACCAGGAAGTTACAGAAAGAGAGCATAGGTGGGGTTTTTGCTAAGTATAGTTTAACAAGTTTTACAGTAGAAGCTGGTAACATTTAGTAAGACAGGCAAGGTGACATTCCATAATGCAATTTTCAAGAAGTTAAGTTGATCCACCAACAAAAGCTTGATCTTAGCAAACATTCTCTTCTTACAGCAATTTCCCAGTTTCTTTACATATCAATCAGTAACCCGTCTGTCTTTGAGCCAGCAACCTTGCTGTATTACAATTCTTTATCTTACAAAGGAGACTATAGCCTGGGGAAAATTTCCTGTCCTTTGCAAGGTCAATATTTGAAACTGCAAGGCTTTGGAAAACCAGGCCCTATGAAGTACATTTGCTTTATGCATACTCCACAGTTTTTTGTTTTTGGTTTTGTTTTTTAAAGAGAAACAGTGCTTTAGTTTTTATTTTTGGCTCTGTCTCTTCCATGAGAGTCTGAGTCAATCTGGAAGGTTGGGAGACAAAACCTGGTGCCAGTCCCATACTGCACTCAAAATATTTCCTCCTCTCCCATGACTGAGGGGCTTCTTTTGTGGAGCAAGATCACATTACCTTAAGATAAATTTTTGTCCAGGATCCGGATTCCTTCTCAGCTAGTATGCTAGACATGTTTGAACCCTAGTAGCAGGGGCCTTTTGTTCATATACATCTGGGGTTTATAGCTGGAGTTGTGTACAGACTGGGCAATTGAACAGACCAAACAAATGAAGGATGATGGGCTACCATTCTCTCCCTACACAGGGCTCTTCCCCATCACTATAAAAGGCTTATGTTAATAATTAGGTGAGGATGAGACTGCATTTTGTGTCAGGTACTATTTTTTGTTTTTACATTTTATTATGAAATGTTACATAAGGCAAATACAGAAAATAACATAATGTAAACCTGTTTTCCCATTGTCTTGTGCTATATAATCTTAATGTTTACTGTATTTGTTCGATTTCCTTTTCTTTCTTAAAAAATAAAGTATTACAAATAAACTTAAAGTCCCTTCCCAACCTTTTTCTTCCCTCTTCTCCCCCTTTCTTCAGAATTTTGGTATTTATAACCATACATATTTCATACTCTTGGACTTAAATATGTATTCATAAATAGTATTTAGTATTGTATGAAGTTGTCAAAAGTATATGTTAATGGTTTTATATGGTACATGTAATTCTGCAACTTATTTTTTTTCTCAACCTTATGTTTTTGAGATTGATTGATATCAATAAATGTTGCACAATTTTATTCATTTTTACTGGAATATAATAATATTCCATTGTATAGATATTCTGCAATGTATTTTTATATTCTCCTTTTAAGGAAATGTTAAGGGACGCCCCAACCCCTCCTGACCTTAACATATGCATTCTGCTTCTGTACAAATCGCTTGCTAAAATAAATGGGGGAATAAACAGAGTAGCATGGCCAACGCCATTTTAGGCGGCTCTGCCATTTTAGCCGGCTCTGCCATTTTAGCCTGGAAAGTCCCTATGGGGAATCCAGGGTGGGGAGGGATTACAGGGCTACCCACAAAATTAGCTTATGTATTGCCAGCTTGCTTGCATTGGCTAGATTGTGTCAGGTGTGAAAAATTCCCGCCTAGCTAAAAATAAAAGCTGCGAGAGGTTTCAACTCGGGGCTGCGCTTCTCGATTGGCCTGCGCTTCTCGATTGGCCTGTGTAGCCCTGGCTGCCAGAAATAAACTTTTTTCCCTTTCCTATCACCCGGTTCTCATGGGCAAATTTCTTTTACCCGTCGGACATTGGCCATAACATTCGCCCCAACCCCTCCTGGCCTTAACAGAATAATATGCTTCCCGTTTTTGCTCTATTATAAACAGTGCTGAAGTGTAAACTGTCCTGTCTATTGTCTCCTTGCATACATGTGCAAGAATTACTCTAGGGTCTATATACCTGTCAGTGAAGTTGGTGGGATATAGGATATGAACCTGCAAGTTGTTTTTAATCTCTGGAAAGTTTAAACCTTGGATAGACATTCTAGAAAGACATACTAAAATCTTTTCAAATTATTCATGATTAGTTTTCATTGAGAATTAGAGTCTGATTTGGCTGGAAGTCATCAAGAGTGGTTGCCACTCTCCCATTCCCTCACCCCAACTTGTGCTGAAATGACGGGTGGGACTTTTAGTTAATGGAAAAGTCTGCTTAGAACCTAGGAATTGTCATTGTTCATAAATCCCATATATCTTCCAGCCCAGTATTCTGTGCTCCAGAGATCTGCCATAGAAAGGCATGGCTGTCTTGCCTAGGTATTTTACTTTTAGGTAGGTATTTTATTGCTTCTAGGTTGTTCTAATGTAGTTTTCAGCCTTCTGACATTCTTCTCTAGGTGTTTGCTGAGAGCAAGGATGAGATTGCTTTAGTCCTGTTTGGTACAGACAGCACTAAGAATGCCCTTGCTCAGGAGGATCAGTATCAGAACATTACAGTGCACAGACACCTGATGCTACCAGATTTTGATTTGCTGGAAGACATTGAAAGCAAAATCCAACCAGCTTCTCAACAAGCTGACTGTATCCTTTTTCAGCCACAGAAGACTCCTAAAAAATTTCGTTTAACCTGGGGAATCATAATCCAGTTTGGTGAGGCTCTCTTAGAGTCCCAGCTCTGACTATATGGGTATATTTTGCTTTGAAGAGAGAGGGGTGATCTGTGTTAGAATTTAATGTGAAATTAATCAAATTGGGCCCTCCAATCACTTACTCCTCTGCATTAGTGATATTGAAAGGTTGGGAGGCCTAGGAAGGGGAAGATACCACGGAATATATGTGTGTATTGACTGTGTGTAGAGGGTTTGGTGGTGGTGCTGGTTAGAAGTGTTTGGAGGTAGAGAAAAGATATTTTTAGAAGAATATAGCATCAGCATTCTCCGTTCTTTTCTGGATGGAGGATATTTTTGTGCCAAAAATCAGATTGGTATTCAAACTGTGAGATTTCTGATATC
Source organism: Galeopterus variegatus (assembly GCF_000696425.1). Taxonomy (NCBI): domain Eukaryota; kingdom Metazoa; phylum Chordata; class Mammalia; order Dermoptera; family Cynocephalidae; genus Galeopterus; species Galeopterus variegatus. Next base: position 168,028 of record NW_007727147.1, on the reverse strand, counting down.
TTCCACAGGTACCCAAATTTTAAGGGGTTACTCTTATTTTTCTAAGCAGTTAATCATGCCACCCCTGATCACTGGGAGGTGCTGCTGTGTTGGGAGTGACTTGCAAATGTTACATTTTGGCTCACTTCATATTAAAAGTGTGGATGGTGATCACCAAAAGTGGTCCTAGATGATGCTTTTAAGTGGTACTGTAATTTTTGATTAAATTAATGAAATGTGTTAGATTATCTTTGTTTATTTTCTTTTTCTTAGTTGTATGTGTCAAGATGTATACTTTGATATACAGCAAATGTGAGTATATGTTAGTGAAATAAGCTTTGGAAGAAGGGCACTTGGGCAACTACTTTTAAGTCATCACGTAGTCTAGTTGCCCACAAATTCTAGCACTGTGGACCTCACTGGGAAAAAAGTTACATGTTCGTTGGATTAAGGGACTGTTTGGTGATATCTCTGCCCTTAACTAGCTGAGTCCTGGATGCACTCATTGTGTGCATGGATGTGCTTCAACGTGAAACTGTGTAAGTATCTCAACTGAAGAGCTGGAAATGAGACTTTCTGCAAAAATTGTATGAGTTGATATATTGAATGTATTGTGTGATTTGTTAATCAAGCAGTGTGTTTGTGTGGCTACAGAAACATTTGATAGAATTCAATGGTTCAGTTCAATCTCTTTGTTTTTTTAAAGTTTAAAAAGAGGAAAGGGTATGCTTTCTCTGGGAGAAATAAATATTTGGCTTATTTCCATTTTCTTCCTATTTAATTTAAGCTGATTACCAGAAATTTTAAAAAATACTCAGTGGTATGATCTATATTGTTATTGATATTAAGTGATAGTAACTCTGGCCAACTTTCTAATTTATTTATTTACTTATTCTATTTTTATTTTATCAGTACACAATATAAACATTTTTTGTGGCCCTTTACCAATTTCTCTCTAATCCTTCCTCCCCCTCTAATTTATTATTTACTTAATTACTGTGCCTTGAAAACTTGTGTCTTTGAATACACCCACGCCCATACCCCTTTTGCCAGGTAGGAAAACATTTGCACTAAAATTCTGGGCCTGCATCTGTATTGTCATTTCTTAATCTCTGTATTTCCTATGCAAAGTCCTGCCACTAGTCCAGTGTATGGACTGTGAACCCATGCAAGGATTTAATACACTGAGAGAGTTCCCTGTTTATATTTTGCCCATGTGGAGGCTAGAAAGGGGTCTTTTTTAAACACAGTGACCACGTCTTTAAGTTATTAGAGTTAGGAATTCAGGAACATAATATTTCCGTAATGCTCAGAAATTTTGCCCAAGATGATCAAAGCATGAGAGGGTTGATTATGTTTTTAATAGAAGCTTAACTGAGCATCAATAATACATGGACTTCTAAAAGGTCATCACATTTATTAACTGTATCCAGTTCATTTCTTAGCCTCTCTCTGCTCCGTGACCAAATGTATTTGAATTTGTGGAACGTAATTCAGGAGAATGGTTTCTTAATGTTAACTCTTTCTTTTAGAGGAAAGAAGTTTGACAAGAGGCATATTGAAGTGTTTACTGATCTCAGCAGCCCATTCAGCAAAGATCAGCTGGATATTATAATTCATAACTTGAAGAAAACTGGCATCTCCCTGCAGTTCTTGTAAGATCCTAGGAATAATGTATGTAAACAAATCCTGTGATCTCCTAATGCAGTGAGCGGGACCCTTTAATAGAACACTTGGTTCATGGGAGTCTTCTCTTTCTGCTCTGAGTTGGAATCTGTCAGGTGACTGTCTCCACAGCAGACACTAATGGCTCTGTATTCTAGAAAATGTTCTGAGTTTTGATAATAAAGAGATGAAAGTCATGGTGATACAGAGGAATTGAGCTCACTAATAGATTATTTGTTCACTGTTCTTGAATGCCTCAGAGTGGAGGAATTAGAAGAGTCTTTTGAGGATATTCAGTTTATCTCCTGCCTACATGGAAGATTTTATGCAAACGATTACCACATTGATGGTTTCTTTTCTTAAACAGTTCTAGAAAACTGTTTTACAGACAATAGATGTTTTTGCATGAACAGGAATGTCAACTTGGTAATCATTTTAAATACATACAGTGTTTATATTTAACTGTTGTTCAAACCTAAAGGATGCAGATGCATATATAAAATGTAATTTAATTATGTGTATTTGGAGATGGAATATGCAAATATAGGGGGAAAATGTGTATCATAATTTGTTAGGGAGAGAGTCCCTTCTCTCACAACTCGAATTTCCCCTCCAGCATTTACTTTCTCTTTTTTATATCTGTAACAAAAAGTTCTTTTTACTGCGCTAATCATTCCTGCCACGTTTGAAACCCATTTTTTCTTGTCCTATTTTTGTTGAAAGCAGAGTGATGGTATAGGATGTTGAATTATTAATCTTCTGGGGACACTTATTTTTCAAGTTGATAACTATACCAAGAAGCCTCTAGCTCAAAGTGGCAAGCCTTTGGCTCTTAAAATGCCTGCCGTGAGTAATTAAGAACCTCTCTTGCGTGTATGTATCTCTTAAGACTGCTGAGGGACATCTTCCTTCTGTAGGACCATAGAAAAATAGTTCAGAATAACCCATCAAACTGATACTTCAGATGGTACTTCAAAGAAATTAAGTGCTCTTTAAGTGACAGTCCTTATTGGATCGAGGTTTTCTCAGTACTTCAGAAGCCCAGCTTAGCTTCTGCCCCCTGTTCATAATCTCAGGATACCTCTCCATGGCTGAAGCATACTACACTTCTGTCGGTGTCATTTGAAAGGGCTACTTTTTTTTGCATGAGCAATTCATAAAGGGTACAGAAGAGGAAACATAGCCTTTACTTCTACTTGCCTGTTATTTGACAGGTTGTGTTTTTTTCCTGGGTAACTTGCTGTCTTCCTGTGCTATAAATCTTCAGCATACAAAGTAGAGTTTATGGTTTTATGGTTTGGTGTATGCCTTGTATGATTGATTTGTTCTAGTCAGTCTAAAAAAACACCAGCAACCCAGTGAAGCATTGTGTTCTAAATAGGCTTGTTTCTTGGATGTAGATTTTAGTTTTTTCTACTGACTACTGAGAAAGCTTATTTCCAGTCTAATGTAGGGTAGAAAGAACTGTTATTGTAACTTCTTTTTCCAGGATAACTTCCTGACTCTTCATTTTTATGTCATTTGTCCCTTCTTCCTGGTTGATGCTATGGAAACAGCAGTAACCTGATACAAACACTACGTGTCACACCTTGCTCCCTGGAAGCTTTTTATCTGATTGGAAATGCAGTATACGTAGAAAAAAATTAAACAGAAAACCCTATTTTGACTATAACAAATAAAATGATAGAAGGCTGGCCGGCAGGTAATATTGAGTGAATTGGAAAGGTTGCTGACTTCTGCTCTTCCTGTTTCCAGGAGTAAAGTAAGGAGGTTGGCTACAGTGGAAAGAACCTTGCCCTTTCAGTCAATGATTCAGTCCTTGCTCCATTACTTATTAGCTATGTGACAAATTATTTCATATCTAGCTTCAGTTTCTTTTTAGAAAATGGAGGTAGAAATCTCAGTCCACCTAATATGTAAGGATTAAATGAGATTGTTTACATTAAAACATTTATAAAGTGCCATATACAGTAGTATCATAAAATATATTAGGTTGGTTTATTTTTCAATTTGTATAATGATTGTCAAATATTCCTGTGACTGATAATCCCAATCTAATTTTAGTCTCATTTCAGTCAAACTGGAGTGAAACATAAGAACAAAATTGGGTTTTACTTATTTCTAGCAATTAACTGATTTTTGTATAGGAATTTTCTACTTAAAATAATATTTGAGTTTTAATATTTTGTACACATTCTCTAAATCTATGTAATAAATTCAAATGGTCGTTAGTGGGCTTTTTTTGGTCTGCATAGAATATCACCAGTCCTTTTTCTAAGAAGTATTTCTTCCTGAACTCTAACTTCCTGGCTTAAATGAGGGCTGACATCTTCTAGATCTCCAGGCTACCACTGATTCCTGGTTTTTTAAAATTTGAACCAGATGATGAAATACTGAGTCCCTCTTAGGTAGTGGATTTGGGCAGTGTGAGCTTGTCTTAGTCCATTCCTGTTGCTATAACAAAATACCTTAGGCAAGGTAATTTATAAACAAAAGAAGTTTATTTCTCACAGTTCTGGATGCTGGAAGTCCAAGATTATGGTATCAGTAGGTTTGGTGTCTGGTGAGGGATCTCTGCTTCTAAGGTGATGCCGTGCTGCTGCATCCTTACAGGGCAGAAAGGGCAAAAGGGTACTCTCTTCAACCTCTTTATAAGGTCACTAATCTCGTTAAGTGAGGGCAGAGCTTTCATAACTTAATCACTTCCTAAAGGCCCCACCTCTTAATACCATCACATTGGTGGTAAAGTTTTAACATGTGAATTTTGGGGGACACATTTAGATGGTGGCAGAGCTTGAACATGTTCAGGGGCAACGTGAAAGAGGCCAGTCTGAGAGAGTAAAGCCAGTCTAAAGACAAACGAAGGAGAAATATGGAGAGAGAAAGTAAAAGGATCAGGTGATCCTTGTAGCATTTGAGATCCTGGGTCTAGTCATTGTAAGGCTACATGCAGCCCTGCCCTTTCAATTATTTGGTTACATAAGCAGTTAATTTTGCCTTTTTGCCAAATTAAAGAGGTTTTAGTCACTTGAAACTGAAAGAATATTGGCTAAGGTAGGTAAGTGTCATTTCGCAGATAAGAAATTTGTAGCTCGGTGAGGTTGACCAACATGCCTGTTTTCTGATTGCTAGTGAGTGACAGTCACATGATTGGAATCCAGTTTATTATTTGGCTTCAGAGCTTGTCATCTTAACTACTGCTGATCTTTTCCTCATAGTTTGCCTTTCCCAATTGTTAAGGAAGATGGAACTGGGGACAGAGGTGACGGCAGCTTGTGCTTGGATCACCATGGACCCTCCTTTCCTCAAAAAGGAATTACTGAGCAGCAAAAAGAAGGTATTAAGATGGTGAAAAAGGTGATGATGTCTTTAGAAGGTGAAGATGGGCTGGATGAAATTTATTCCTTCAGGTAAAGAGTGAAAACATTGATAAAACTTTGTCATACCCACTTCGACTTCTCTTTTGATTAGAGGTGTCCCTAATGATTTTCTTTTTCTAAAAATATTCTTAATTATAAAGAGTGGTATGAGGTCTGAGACAGTCAATATTCTTTTATCCTCTGATTTAGGTTTTAGAAAGCAGCATACTATGGTATAGTGATTTTTTAAAAACTATTTGTCACAAAATAGTTTGATCAGGCAAAAAAGTAAAATAAAAAATAAAGGCAAAAACTCAAAATGTAAAGAATTCTTAGCCTCCTTATTTCACATTGTTGTTGTAAAGGCAAAATGGTTTAAGAAAAGTGAAATCCATGTAGTACCATACAACAATAAAGCAAACTACTTTTTTCAGCCATCCACATAGAGACTATGGGAGAGACCATCTCCTTTATCTGCCTTATTCTTGGTTGGAATTGGACATACATCTGTTTTGAGCAAAGAACCAGAGAGGGATCAATAGCACCTGGAATAGTTTTTGTCTGAGGGACTCAATTTGATAAAAGTGGCAGTAGAGTATTTTATCAAGCAGTATAGCTTGTGTGGGTTCAAATTCTCAGGGATAATACTACTTTATGTTCATGAATTAATTTCAGTTTATCAATCAATAATAAAATACAAGCAGTTTAAGCAAAGTTCTCAATCGAAGGAAAGATTCAGTGACTAAAATTTGTGTGTGTGTGTGTCTGGCCAATATGGGGATTGAACTCTGGACCTTGCTGTTATCAGTACCATGCTCTAACCAACAGAGCTAACTGGACAGCCCATAGAATTTTTTTTGAGTAGGTACGGTATACTCTGATTTTTTTTCTCAGCCACAGTTTTTAAATATATATGGTGAGCTATTATTGACAAACACTACATCCTGATTTTCTAAATATAGACATCATTGAAAAATTATGGAAATTTTAGAAATGAAATTATAATCTTCCAAGGAGTTGTCAAAGGAATCAATGAGGAATCCTGGAAAGCGAAGTTTCTTGGTATAAAGCATGTTCTTGTCACAGTATATTCAGATATCTGTTCCTAAGTTTTTTCTCTTTCAAATCTGGGAATACACATCTTAAGTTAACATATTAACCATGATATCAAATTATAGGCCAACACAAATTACTATTTAAAAAATGTTTGTTTGTTTTTCCCCTTGCTATAGCATAGCAAGCAAGTAGGTTACTAACTATGCATTGTCCTGGCAATTTGAGCTACATTGATTTTAGGTCTGCTATGAAGTTGTGGACTGGAACTTTGCCATTCAGTACATGTGCCTATTTAAATTTAAGTTAATTAAAATTAAATAAATTAAAGAATTTAGTCCCTTAGTCACACTAGCCACATTACTAGTGCTTAATAGGCCATTGGGCTGGCATGATTAGAAATTGAACATTTCCATCATTGCAGAAAATTTTATAGGACAGCACTGGACTAGACTTATCCCCATATAGAAGATCTGAGGAAGACAACTTGATTTCTACTTGGGGAGATTCAGCTGTACTGCAGAACTCTTTCAGTTGTTCTCAGATCTTACCTATTGTACACTGGTCTTTAGAATTTTCTCCAAAACAGAATCCAAACCTCATGATGGTTTTATACCTGACTCTTACTTGGACTAGTAATGTCCTGTGGGTTACACCTGGTTCAGACCCATTCATTCTCCAACATATCTAAAGCCAAGGTGTATCATAAGCTTTGGAAGCACAGTGTCCAGTGGAATATCTACTATTCATTGTAAATTATTTCTGAAAATTAGTCTCTTGAGACATCTCTGTTCATAACTGCATGGATAATGTAAGACAATTCTCTTTACCTCTTTGTAGGTCTACTTTTCATCTGTACCAAGGAGATCCATCATAAAGTCTGGGCTATTTGCTTTGAGTGCATTTGGTCATTAATTCCTTTGCTCCTTATTTTAGTGAATACCACAAATTCCATCTGTCTCCTGTAACCTCCTCTGTTGTGTTCAATAAAAATAGAATTGATCTTCACTCTTGATTAAATGAAGCAGCACTCTGCTCTTCCTCCCCCTCCAGCTCTTCCCACCAGTAGGAAACCTAGAGTTATCTGCTTTATCTTAAGATTAAATACAGACAACTAAGTTCCTTTATTCCCTGGATAGTCTTTATTTAACTCTCTGTATTGTATGCATATAAAAACATACCATGTCTCTTATGTAAGAAAGTTGGAATTAAGTAATGAATTGTAGAGTTATAGGCAGTGATGTTATAGGATGCTGCCCAACCTGTGAACACAGGTTCTTATCCTCAAGTCTATGGTTTTCAGGGAGTTGGTGAACCCTTTATATTGTGTGCACTCATTTGTGCGTGTGCTTTTATCATATACTCAAAGGTGTCCTTGGTCCTGAAAAAATGTTAAGACACTGGCAGAGTTGAAAGAAAAGATTGAATAGAGGAAGATAGAGATGTTTGTTTTCACCTGTCAGTAATGTAACTTCGCTCCTACTTCCTCCTAAGCCAACTCACTGGTAACTTGGCTTTCTCCCAACTTGTGGTTGTCATTTTCCTGCCATCCCCTGCTGGTCCTCTCTTTATAATGAATAATATCTCACTTCTCATTCTGGAATACTAAGTGCATCATTCAGCACAAGTTAACATTTTTAAATTGTTGCTTTAATTATATGTTTTTCTTTATTAAGTGAGAGTCTGAGACAACTGTGTGTCTTTAAGAAAATTGAGAGGTGTTCTATGCCCTGGCCCTGCCAACTGACCATTGGCTCCAATTTGTCTATAAAGATTGTGGCCTATAAATCGGTAAGTGGTGGGTACCCTTTTAAAGAAATGTTGCCAAGCAGATAAATATGCTTGTATAAGGAACTGACAATTCATTTGTGGGTTTTTCAGAACCATAATTACTGCTTCTCTAGCTGCTTTCCCTGTTCACTTAATCTCTGTTTAGTATTTTATGTAAAAGGCATGCTAGGACAGGAATTTTTAAGAATTTTTTTTTGGTACAGAAATCTGGGATCAAACAAGAAGAATTGTTTAAAATAGAATTTGATTCCCTTTTTCTCTTTCTCACCATTGATAACTGATTGCTAATCATGAGTTCCAGACCTCTCTTTCTTCTTTTTTTTTGAAGAAAGAAAATGAAATGCTCTAAGTTCTGTCACTGTAGTATCATAGCAGAAATATAGATAATGTACCAGAGTTAAGTTCAGAGTTTTGGAGACTCAGTCACACCTTATTCAGTTATTAATTATCTGATACTCACTGCATCTACAAAATACAACAAATGATGAGCTGTTACTGTGAAACTGCATTTTTAAATATATATGTATACATAGTAGCACAGTTTCAAAAATGAGTTGCTTTTGGTGGTTATTTGATGACATTCCAGTCTGAGTAGGGATCTGTGATCCTCCTGGCCTTTTTCTTTTTAATGTACAAAATAAATATATAAAAACATTTTAAACATACAAAATAAATATACAAAAACATGTTTTTATATATTTGAGTGTTTTTTGTATATTCAAGGACTTAATTTCAAAACATAATACATTCATGAGAATCCTGGCAATAGTTTTTTATTTATTTTAAATGGTTCCATGAAGGCCTAGAACAGTATCCATAGGAATGAGGATATAGTCTCCTCTCTTTCTTATTTATTCAAGTTCCTTTTCAAATTTCCTCATTCATTTCTGACTGCTGATATATTGCTCTCTCTTTCTTTTCTGTTGGAAAACTGTGATAAAATATATATGGTTCCCCTTTTATTAGACAGTCTGAGGGTTTTGTATAGAAAAGTTTATGTATATATAAATATTTATCTGTGGATTACCCTGGGTAAGGGGAAATGAAATGTAGAGAGAGTTATCTGGTATGTCCTTTTATGAAATAAGCTAAGATTTCCATAATAGGCAAGAGTAAGCAAAATAATGTAGCCAGGTTAGTTGTTCTGGAATTTTGTCTGTGAACCAGAGAGTATATTAGGTTTTCATCGTCTATCAATTGGAATACTAGCTTTCCTTGTTTTCCCTCTATTTGTCTTTTGGAAATAAGATTCAACAGGAGAAGATTAAAAAGTCTTGGACAGTTGTGGATGCAAGAACCCTAAAAAGAGAAGATATACAAAAAGAAACAGTTTATTGCTTAAATGATGATGATGAAACTGAAGTTTCAAAAGAGGATACTATTCAAGGTACGCCAGTGAGAGTTTTCATTTTTGCCTGAAAGAGATTTTCTTCAAGGTGGTGTGAGGCAGGCTTGGATTTGTATCATTATTTATTTAGAGATATTTCTCTGACTTCTAGAGATGTAACTTTCAGAGGATAGTGAGACACTAGGTTCTTTAGCTCATCTGTTGGGTCTTAAGACAGGATGGTTCACAGGAGTGTACTCAGGTATTCCATGTCTCTGAGTTAAATGTCTTGAGTGATAGGACTTAATACTTGGCTTTATTTTAAAGTTTGAAATTCACTAGCTAGGAGAATGCTTATATTAATGTGACTGAAGCAAGTTTTTTTGTTTACTCTGTTTTATTTTTGACTTCTATGGTGATTCTTCTTCTAAGTGCCAATTTCAGGTTTTATAACCTACCAGATATGCTCTCTTAAGTTAATTTAGGGGATAAGAAAAATTATTTGTGTTTGTAATATCACTATATTCACTAGAATCTTTAGAGCTGTACTCATACTTTATACTCATTTGCTTAGTGTGTCTAGATGACATCTCTATATAAAAGACTTAGAAACTAGCTGAGAATGTCTTAATGTTTAAAAATGAAAATTATAAGATACCAAATGATGGTTAACATAGAAGCCAGGGTCCTTAGATAAATTTATGCACTACCCAGTATAGTTTTGATTTGCAAGTCTTGAAAAAAATTCCTTTCATCTGTGGCACTGTATCTCATTGTATATATTTGTGTGTGTTGGAGGGAGAATAGTTTAAAGGTGGTAGTGGTTATGATTCCTTCAATTAATGCCCTATAATTTCTACGAATTCTTTAATTCAGTTCAGTAGCATAGAACATGAATTTTGGAATCAGACCTGGATTAGAATCATGGCTCCATCATTGGCTAATCATTTGATCCTAGTGTGACTGGCCCGTCTCAAGAAGAAACGCACGATTAAAGGCACATAACCAAGAAAGTAGAGGGCCTTCTCAGAGATACTAAGTAATCCAGATGGGTCAGTGTATTGGCATATATAGGTTAGTACTTGAGGGTAACATCTTATAGCCTGCATTTTTTCTTTTAATCGTCCCAACAACCTAATGAAGGAGGCACTCTTGTTATTTCCATTTTACAGATAAGGGAACTGAGACTGAAAGACATTCATTAACATATCCAAAGTCACACAGCTAACAAGTTGCAGAATTTGAATTTAGGGATGTGATACTTCAGAGCCTGTGTTCCTACATAGTATTCTGAATTAGGACTGACTAATGGAAGGCTTTGAATAATAGGCTAAGAGTTGATACATAATTTCGGAAGCAACATAGAGCCATTTATAGTGTTGAGGAGCAGAGTGTCACTGGGGCTGTATTTTAGGAAGATCAGTATGACAGCTGGCTGTAGCGTGGATTGGAAGGAGAAGGGACTAGAGATGAGGGTACTGATTCTTTGGGTTATAAGCAAAGAAAGCAGCTCTGGTTATCTTAGGCAAAAAGGAAATTTATTGGTAGGGAAATGAAGAGGAAATAGTTAAAAATTGTTTGAGTTCAAAAAGCATAGAAGTGCATCTTTTCTCCCTTATCTTTTGCAGTTACCCACAAGCTTCCTTTGCCTGTCCTGCATTCCCCACCCCTGATGTGTAGAGTTCTCTTTCTTACACAGAGGGAATGGTATACACATGTGGGCAAAGGAATATGGCTATATGTTGTAGTCTGTTTTATACTTTTTGCCATGTATAGAAGTTATTTGCCCTTTAAGTATATAAACCAGAAAACACAGGTAGTTTTAATTGGAACTTTCAAGTTACTGTTAAATGATTCAAGTAAGAAAATGATGACAGAAAAAAGCTAGAAAAAACGTTAGGTTTAGATACCACTCTTAATAATGTGCCATATGTTTTTCTGCTAATTTTTTGTTAGAACTTTTGTGGGTTTTTCTTCACCAGCTTTTTAAAAAAGGTATATGAAAATAGAAATGTGTCTTTTTAATTAAATATATGACATCAACCGACTAACAGGAACAAATAAACACTGGATCACAGAATCGGCCCCCAAAAACACAATTTTGTTTTTATTTCGTGGAATAAAGATGCATATGCTTTCCTTTGCATTTACCCAAGGCCAGAATCCTTGGATTTTGATGATCCTTCTCGACCAAACATGTAAGATATGATGTATTGAAAGGGCATGATCTTCCATAGAGCAGAGACCATGGAACAGGGTTGGAGTTTTTTGTTCGTTTTTTTTCAGAAGCCAACACCTATATTTATATAAATATCTTAAGTAATTAAAAAGGAAAAAATGCAATTAAATTCCAGAATTAAAATAAATTTAAATACAGAAAAATATGCAATTTATCAGTTGAATGTTTCTAAACAGGATTTTTGGCTTCTTCCTATTGGCATTGCATATCTACAGCATGCGTTTTTGTGAACATTTTGTTCTGCAATTTTTCTATGGGTATTTTTTTCTCTATGAGTCTCCAGGTTTCTGAATAAATATGTTCTTGTTGTTATGTTTCAAATGAAGCATATACTTTAGTAAGCATGGTTATCTTTGGAGGATAACTGGTACATTGCATTTGCCACACTCTTTCTTCTAGGCTGGATAATCATTAAGGTAACTAGACAGCCAAGATGCTACTCAAAAAATGTAATTAGATTTTAATCACTTCTGTATTGTATATGTGGTTTGCGTATCTGCTGCTTCTTTTCCCCTTTGAGCACAAGGGGCAGTAATTTGATTCCAGGGAATAGAAGATGGAGGCTTGCTCTGGAGTGTACATATATTGTTAGTGTATGTGTAGAGCTAATTTCAGCTTGTAGAAAATGAAGCCCCTTATGTTTAACAGATTCTCTTCTCTTGTTCTCTAGGGTTCCGCTATGGAAGTGATATCATTCCTTTCTCTAAAGTGGATGAAGAACAAATGAAATATAAATCGGATGGGAAGTGCTTCTCTGTTTTGGGATTTTGTAGATCTTCTCAGGTACAGCAATTATTGTATAATTATGAACAAAATAAATGACCTTTTTTATTTTACTTTCAGTTTTTCTAAAATGTAGTGTGGGGGTTAGTGCTGCCATCTTTGATTTTTGAAGATAAAAGCCAAGATGTAGAATAGTCTTAGCATGAATCTGAAGAATGGATTCAGTTAAGTCACTTTTTAGTTTTGCTGGTCATCATAGCACATAGTAGCCTTAAAGAAGCAGTATCCAGTTCTTTGTTGTATTACTTTCTCTGAACTGTTCTGTATAACATACATAACACACATAACATGTATAACATATATAAAGGGAGTGTTTTAGAGAATTGAAGGTCTGGCTGGATTTTGAATGACCATTAACTCTTAGAATATCATTGATTTATGCTAGTCACCTTTCTTCTCAATGTCCAATGGAGGATTTTAGGATGCGAATCTTGTCCCTAAGTCATATGTTTTTAGAAACCAATGCAGAGATACACAAAAGAGACACAGTGGGAAATGCAGTAATTCACCGTGGCTTATATACTATCCTAGGAAGGGTTGTTAAAAGATTCCCGGAGATCTTAGATTAAATGTTCTTGAGGTAGGCAGCCAAAGAGATGAATTGTAATGAATTAGTATAAAGTGTATCTTTTTATGTGTATTTTTATTTAACCTCTATAAGATGAATAGATTTTTATTGGTTCTAGAAGAACTCAAGGGGGAATTATAGTGAAAATAAATATTACCCAAAGTTCTGGATTGGGACTTCATCATGTTATTCTAGCATATAGTCCTTGTGTACTTCAGCATTAGACTAATTCAGTGAGGTTGGGGGGGATGTTTTTATGCCAAACTCTTATGTACATCTTCAAGACTCATAAGCTGAAAATTGGGAGTATTTACTTGAAGCCAATAAGATTTTAATGGTAAGAATAAATAACTTTTGGGTGTTGTGAGTCCCTAATAATTCTCTAACAAGCTATGCTAAATATGCTTTTCTTAAAAATAAAATTATTCACTATGGGAGGTATATAAACTTAAAATTTATGATTATTAACAGCAATGCTTGTGAGTCTTTTCAGTGAAACAAAACCCTGTTTCAGACCTATTTGTAGAAACTGGCCTATTGAGAAGTGGGTCTGCCTACTTACAAATAGATAGAAATGACCTATCTGTAACACCTTCAAGTGTGATTCAGGACTCAAAAAATTGAAATCACCTGTGTCAGGGTGGGAGTGAGAGTCTACTTAAATGACAAAGCAAAAAAGAGCAAACAGAACAAAAAATTCATTTTCTGTTTTAAAAGAATTTTATTAAAATTAACTTTTAAATCATGAAGTGTTTTCTAAATCAACTTTTTGCTTTTAGCTCTAAATCAATTTTAAGTACAATTTCAGGTACAATTAAGATAATCATAATAGCTACCATTTATTGAGTAATTACAATATTCCAGTCAATGTACTAAGCATTTTATATAATCTCTCATTTAATTCTTATTACAACCCTCTCAGATAGGTGCTATGATATGTGTTTTATACATTAGAAAATTGAAGTTTAGAGCTGTTAAGTAACTTGCCCAAGGTCACACAGCTAGAAGGTGACAGAGATGGGTTTTGACCCAGTTCTATTTGACTCCAGAGCCTATGCCATTATTCAGTTGTAATCTGCTCACCAGATGGACAAGCTCATTTTTGAATAGCCCATTTTACAAACCTGCTTTCATATATTATCTTAACAAAAGCACACGAGGTGTTAAAAGCAAGGTGTTTTCCATAGTTACTAAGATAAAATATAAGCATGCACCTTTGAAAAGACTAGTGATTGTTTTTAAATTAATAAGATCACATATTGTTCCAAATCCCCTTAAACTGGAATGTTGACAAACTAACATTTCTGAATTGACTTGATGTGAAATTTTTCATTTTATAAAATAGTTTTTTTGTTTTGGGCTTTTTTCTGTGTGTATTTCTTTTTTTTTTCAAATTTTGAGCTATTCTCTTTTAAAATTTCAAGAGGCCTTTTAATTTGTCTTACTCCAACTTGTCAAGTATTCTTACTATCTAATTATAAGATGGATAAGAATTTAGCCACAACTTCCTCCAAATGTCAGGCTGTTTCTTGAAACGTCATTTAAGTGCCTTAGGAAAAGATGTCATTAACTATTCTTTAATCAATCAAGAACTATTTCAGATTCTAATAAGGCAAGTAAGTCTATATGAATATAGCAAATTAAAAATATAGGATTATATCTATATTTCTTAGAATAATGGTTTTCAAATGGGGAATGGAAGTGGAGATGAAGGATATTTAAATTATACGGGCCTCACCCTCACACCTCTGAGACTCAGTCTTCTTGAGCTGCTATTAACATGAAAGTGCTCATAATTTCTCAGCTTTAGAGGTGTGAAGGCAGAAAAAAAATGTATGAGAAACATTGGCCAATACAGCACATGGCATGTTCTTACAAATAAACTCCAGGCTCCAGATTACAGAGATCAGAGAAAAGTTGACCTCATTAGATAAGTACAGATAGTTAAAATTTGGGGAACTCTTCAATATTCATTTTCTAATTGGATATTGGTAGAGCTGCTTTGACCCCTCTGATACTCTACTAGATAAGTTAATTGAACTTAAAGTGGGGGGAGAACATGCAGTGTTTGTTTTTGGTTAACTAGTTTCCCTTCATTCATACCTGCCCCTCTCTAATTCATTCTTCACTCCAGTCTCTTTGCAATTCATCAGTGCCTCGTCATTTTTCTGAGGGTGAAGTCCAAACCACTTAACTGTTCCTAAGAGACTTCATGAGCTGATCTTTGCTAATCTCTCTAATTTTTCACCTTTCCCCTCACACTATGGCACTGCACTGCTTTAAAAGCAGTTCCCCAAATGTACTATGCTTTTATGTCCTTCCAGACTTTTATTCACACTATTATATCAATCTGGGACTCTGGTGCCCAGACTTTTCTCTTGGTTATAAGAGAAAAGTCTGTTTCTGTAAGTCTTGATTTCGGTGTCTCCATTTGTCTCACATTCCCTGAGCCTTTGTAACCAAGTTCAGTGCCCTTCTTATATGCCCTTGTAAGTGCCATGTAACCCTTGAGTGTAATACTGCACTGCAGTTAATTTCGTACTTATCTATCTAAGCTCCTCAAGGAAGGATTATATCCTGTTCTTTGTTGTGTTTCTAGTACCCAGAACAATGTTGGACATATACTCGGTGCTCAGATATTTGTCGTGTTGAATTGAATTGAACCTCAAGTAATAAGTTTGTTTAGTATTTATGAATGTTTTTCAGAAGAGCATTTTGAATAGAATTTCTTAGTAATGTGTGGCATTATGGTTATATATGTTACTTATTTTGAATCAAAACCAGTTCTTTTCCTCTATTACTCTTGTAGGTCCAGAGAAAATTCTTTATGGGAAATCAAGTTCTAAAGGTCTTTGCAGCAAGAGATGATGAGGTGAGTTGGCAAAGGGTCAGAATTGAAGTGCCATTTTATGAAAGTGACTTGTTGGGGCATTTATAGTTTAAAATGACCTGAATTCTTGCAATAGCAGTGGGAAAATTTCCTGCCCTTTAACTCTGAAAATGGAGAAATGATAAATGAGTTTTTTGTAGCATGAGCACAAAACCTGAGGACATAGTCCTGCAATTGGAGACCAAGTAACTAATAAAGATAAAAACATTTTGAACAACTATATTTAGACATGGGAATTTCATGGTCAAATGTTCAGGAGGGTTGGAGTCATGTGGACATTTTGATTTTCATAAACATTGGACGTTTAGTGCTGGCGTAGACATCCTGGAGATGTGCTTCAGTGACTCACTTGAATACTTCCATCACTAAGGAGCTTTGTCTTTTCCCCTTCCCTTTTGTACTCTTTTCCCACCTCCCCAAGATATCCTGTTTTCAGGCTGGTTTCTGCCTGGTTCACCATCCATGCCTATTGCATCCTGCACCCACACCTATCCTCTCTGTAAATATTTTCTGTTCGACCTCCAAGTCAGAACTTGTTATTTCCTTGGAGATGATCTTAACTGGAAGATGCACTCTAGTATCAGGTTTCCAAGTTCTTGAAGTATTTACATTTGAAATTAGTAAACCGGGTTTAGAAGACTTGTTTGGGATGGGGGCAGGGTGGTGGTGTAACTGGTATAGTCCTCTTTTTCTCCTCACTTCTGAAAGGTAGCTGGCTGCTGATCTAGTAGATGGGCATGCCATTGTTCTATCAGATTAGTTAAAATTAGGAGAAGAAAATTCTTGGCTTCTACTCTGTACTGAATAGATTCATTAGAGCACAGTAGGCTTATGTGAAGTGTTCAAATTGAGAATCCTAGTTTATGGATTTCTTCTGAATCAAATCCCGTTGGGAATCATGCAGGTCTGGTATATACTTTCAAACTATGACTTAACTGCATTTTTAACTTCTGAAGTTTTAGCTTCCAATTATTGTCCCTTTAACACAAAGAAAATTTTGATGACTTCATGAGAAATGCGGGGTATGCAGTGATGAATATTGTATTACAAAGCTATGTTGGGAGATTATCTAGATTTGTTAGCTTAGGGCAGCCTTGTGAATTGTGTAATTCAAATCTAGCCTCATATGATTTCTGTATATCATAGGGTCACTTTCAGGTAACTCAGGAAAAAATTTTCATCTATTAATGGCAAAGGGCTACTATTTGGTGTCAGTTTTTGATGTAATCAGAGAATGATATTATCTAATTGTAGTTTATGAGATAAGCAGAGGAGTAAGGAAACTATTTCATACAAGGATACTTCAAAAAGTTCATGGAAAAATAGAATTCAAAGATAATATGACTCTTACTATGAACTTTTTGAAGTACCGTCATATGAGGACTTCCTCAATTTTTTTTCCAGTAAAAAACTGCATGGAAAAGACTTGTGTAGGTAGATAGGGGAGTAGGAGAGATAACACACATAATAGCATTCTTCATGCTTCTAGAGGATTATCACGTAAAATAGAAATTAGACTATGATTCTTACCAGAGGAGTGAACTAGAACCAACAGGCGGTGGTGGTTGTTCAAGGTGAAGAATTATTTTGTCAACAAGGATTACGATCTCCTGATGGATTGTTTTCTTGTGAGGCATTCAGATTCCCATCCCTGTAAGTTTCCTAGCAGTCTTTATTACCACCAGTCATATGTATCATGGGGGTTGTTAAACTAGATGAATACTGTTCTTTTTCAACTCAAATATTCTATGATTCTGTGAATAATTCTTTTAAAAAGATGTTTTCTCTGGTCGTTAGCATATGATTTTTTTTTGTATAGAGAATCTACACTTTCACGTGCTGATTTGTACTGCATGTGGAAGAGAAGGGAAGAAGGTAGGGAAACGGAGCTTTAGTTGAGTTATACACAGATATAGTATTGTGTTATCATGTAACAGTCATTCATGACCTCATCCTTCCTTCCTTTAAATATCCTAATTGGTCCCGTCAAAGACACCTAAATAAAAACTGACAAGTTGGACATAATCCCTTCCTCAGATTCCCGTTGTGCTTACCTAGTCCTCTCTTAGAAGACTTGTTATTAGAACAAACACATTCTGTATTTGGTACATACCTCATTTATGCTAGCAAAGAATGTATTAGCTCAGTGAGATCAGGGACTCCTCTTTGTTTCCCACAGGGAAAGACAAATACCTAAGACAATACCAGCAAGGAATAGGTACTGTATTAGTCCGTTTCTGTTGCTTATAACAGAATGCCTGAAACTGGATAACTTATAAAGAAATAGAAATTTATTTCTTACAGTCCAGAGGCTGGGAAGTCCAGAGTTCAGGGGGCACATCTGGTGAGGGCCTTTTTCTTGGTGGTGACTCCAAAGCAACAAAGGGAATCACATGGTGAAATGGCAGAGCACAAGAGAGAGAAGAAGAAGCTTCTCACTTGCTCTCCTTATAAAACCATCATGCCACGTCTGTTACTCCATGAATGATCAAACCATTCACAAGGGTACAGCCCTCACAATCTAATCACCTCTTAAAGGCACCACTTCAATTACCAAAATAGAATTTCCCACCCTCTTAACACTATCACAGTGGGGATTAAGTTTCTAATACATGAAACTTTGGGGGACACATTCAACCCATAACAGGTATTAAGTAAATATTCCTTGAACAGAACTGAAAAGATAATGCATCTATTATGAAATCTTTAGAGGATTTTGATGGCAAAGTATTGAGGTCATAGGTTTTCAGTGGAGGAAATGGGAATTTACATTTACATAGATAACTTTGATACAGGTTAGCTGTGATACTGACAAAAGTACATAGTGTTTGAGGAATTCTGGAGAGGGAGATTGATGACCAAGGCAAATCTGAAATGGGGAGATTTACTGAGCCTTGAAAATGGGTTAGAAGTTAGAGAACCAGAGATTTTCAGAAGGCATTTTAGCTAGGAGGAAATTGTGTGAGCAGAAGCTGCAGGGGAGGGAAAGTACAAGACCTGCCCCTGATCAATGATCAGCTTAGTGAGGCTGGAGTAGAGGAACCATTGAAAGTTTTTATGGAAGGGAGTGACATGAACAGCTCTGTAAACGGGAGGCACTGACAGAAGAGGACAGGTGGATCTGAGAGACAGCATAGAGGTAGAATTGTCAGAGTATGTGGAACAATTGAAGATTGGGTATGAGAAAAGTGGCATTATCGAAGACTTTGAAGCACTAGTTTGGTTTGGGTGGTGATATTAATGGAAAGAGGGAATACAGGAAGAGAATGGGGGTGGTGGGAGGTAGTAAGTTTAGTTTTATTTTTGGACATTTTCAGACACCAGAAGATGCCATATGAAATATCTGCCAACTATTGGGCAGTCTAAGTCTGGATCTCAGGAGAGTTTTAAAGCTGAATATACAGATTTTTTATTCATCAAGTTGTGGGACTAGATGAAATAATTCCCAAATAGACTTTTTAGAGTAAGAGGAGAGAAAGGCCCAAAGTAGAATTTAAAAGTCAGTTGGGAGAAGAGAAGAGGTTGGGGAGGAGTGGCCCACAAAGAAAATGTCATTTCTGAAGCCAACGGAGAAAGTGTAGCAGTAGCTGGATTGTATTGAAGAATAATTGTGTTCTAAGCAGTGGAAACAGCAAGGCTATTTTATGAAATTTAGAGGTAAAGAGAAGGAAAGATAGAGATAGTAATTTGTGGAGAGGGACAAAGAAAGATTTTGTTTAGGAAGGCTGAGACTTGAGTTTATTTATAGGGTAAGGGTATAAATTCAGAGGAGAAGGAAGGTTGAAGTGCTAAGAGAGAGGATTTAGTTAATAAAGTCTCAGAAGAGATACTGTAATAATCAAAAGCAAATGTATACAGTTTGGCCTTGAAGTGAGTAAAGGGGCACTTTTTGAAGGAAAAATCTGAAATAGTAAAAAAATGGCTAACACCATTACAAGTATTTACTTCTGCCATGAAGATTCTCACTTGTTGGCTGTGCGTTAATACATGTGTCTTTCTTAATTAATAAGGCAGCTGCCATCTCGCTTTCCTCCCTGATTCACGCATTGGAAGAATTAGACATGGTGGCCATAGTTCGATATGCTTATGACAAAAGAGCTAACCCTCAAGTTGGCGTGGCTTTTCCTTATATCAAGGATGCTTATGAGGTAAAACCTACAGGTCTCTTTTATTCATGTTATTTTTTTTCTTCAGTTACTTTATTCTAAGCAGTGCTTCTCAACTGTTAATGTGCATGAGAATTTCTTGGGAATCTTGTTTAAATGCACATTCTGATTCTGTAGGTCTGGGGTGGGACCCAGTTTCTGCATTTCTCGCAAACTCCCAAGTAATGTTGGTACCACTGGTCTGTGAATCACACTTTCAGCTGTGAGGAAACAACATAAATTGTAAAAGTATATAAGAAGCTTTTTATTAAATTGAATGAGTAAGATTAACCATGACCTCTGGTTCTCATCTTTCTCAGAAACAAATGGGAAGTAAAATTACCTACATTTTTGCAAATGGGGACTATGAATAAAGGTTGAAGATGTGATTTTGTTGTGATCCTTGTGAAATTCAGTTTATTTAGGGCTTCCCTATTTAAAACACAGGTGTGGATTCCTTACCATTTCTTTTTTCCCAGAGAACCTGCTGTGGTGGAGCTAGGAAGAGAAGGCAGATATCTTGATTTCCACCTTAGCCTGCCAAGCACCCTGCCTCTTCTCATTTGTTGTATTGGCCTGCATTTTACAGTTATCCTTTAGTAGTCTTTCTTTTAGGCATTTCTTTTGTTTAGTATTCTTCATACTGTTTACAATTGTGAACAGCTAATAGCAGAAATCAAAACACTTTACATTTCATGTACCAGATTTGAGCTGTCTGATTTTTGAATTATTTCTCATGTCACTTTCATGGCATTTGAGATCAGTTTTATATTTTTCCATTAATTTGGTTGTTTCTGTTTTTACCCCCTTTCTTTCTCGTTAGTGTTTAGTATATGTACAGCTGCCTTTCATGGAAGACTTGCGGCAATACATGTTTTCATCCTTGAAAAATAATAGGAAGTACACTCCCACAGGTGAGTTTACTTCCGTTTAGCTCACTAATTGACTCTACACACATACTGTTCTTGGGAAGTCACCTGTCTGCAGTCATTGGTTGGGGCCAGGATTTCACATTGGTGGAGTTAGTTGGATACAATCATACACAGTAATGATGAAGGTGGTTCATCAAGTGTCTTTCCAGCAGTAGGGATAAGTTTGCCCTAGACTCTCCAAAAACTGTCTAGTTCTCCCTTCTGACTTTGAGCATGTCTCTAGGGAGCAGCTTGTTGGTAACAGATATCCATTCTCAAGCTGTGAGCAGAAGGTTTGCCCCCGCTGAAGTGTATCTGTGTGTAGTATCAAACCTGTGACTTCAGTGCCCTGCATAAAAGGTGATGTAACTTCGAACCAAAAAGTGACAATACTGGAGATGAACTGTTCTCCTTGCTCTTTCTTAGTAGTTTACAGTAATAGTTTAAGTCTCATCGTTACTTATTTCTAGCTTCCAGGAGTTGCTTCAAGCTTAATGAGAAAGGCCTTCTTTAAGCATCTGGCTGCAAATGTTAAGGTGCTATACAGAATGATTCTCACAGCCACAGGTCCTGTCTTCCAGAGAGCTCACTGTTTAAGATAGTCGTAATAAAATTTAATAGGAGGCAGAATGTGAGAACGTACCAAAAAGATCAACAAGTGATGAGTAGATGTTTTGATTTATGAGTTTAAATATTTATCTGTGTCACTGTAGGATTGGGGAATTGTGAGGTGAGTCACAAAACTGTGTTCTTTCTATGTGTTTTGGTTAGACCCTTTGGGATCAGTGTGCTGTAAAAAGACCAAGAATCAAATTGATCCCTCAGGCCTGTTTCTTTGCCTTCCTTCTAGCGATGAGTCCCTCTGCATCCCGGTGGATTTAGAGAAGAATGAATGTATAGAAGTTGCCTCTGTATTTCAGTGTTCTGTCTCTACTTCTTGATAATTCCAAACTTTAAATGACTAGATTATTTAAAAAAGAGAACTTTGTTTAGAAATTCTTATTATATTATAAATTACTCAGGATCTAAAACATTAAATATCTTTTCAATCAGTTGATCTATTTTCTGAGTTGACATATTTCTGTTTACATTTTCTTCACTGGAAAAATGGATCCTTAAAGCTGTTTGGTATTTTTTCCAAGTAGATGTTTATGGAGGGGTATGCAATGCCAGAGTGATCTGGCCTGATACTAGCTTGTAGTAGTAGGTGAAAATCACTGACTGTTCACACATACAAGTATTACCTCCTACCTATTGCCAGGTGGACCCTGCATTAGTCAGCTTAAGATAGTGATGGCTGTGTCACTGCCTGAAACATCCCCTGAAAAGTCCAAAAACAGAAATGTTTCACAATAACTAACAATCTGCCTTTTCGTGTGGTTGCAGCTGTGCAAAGGGGATATTAGCAAAGGCGAAAAACAGAAGCATAATGTACTTTTCATGAACTGCTTTACTCTTTTCCACCTTTCGTCTATACTGTGAATGATCCCAAAACAGTGCTTCAGCTCAACAGCTGAACTGTTGTATGAATCAGCAGAATGAAAGTGACAAATGGTGGTTTAGGTAGAAACATTTTTGGGAGAGTTGCCTTTTATCCACATTGCTTTGGGCTGTGCCATTTTTGTTGATTTGGTCAGTTTTTATTGAGGTGCAGTTGCTTTCTGTTAGGTATTAGGAGAGACATAAAGAAGAGGATATCATGTTTCTGCTGTCAAGGAACTTTAGTTTGAATGGAGTGGGGTAAGATGTACACAGGTGTGCATGTATGCAGTGTGATTAGTGTCACAAGGCTTTGGGAGAGGAAAGAGCTGATTCTGACTGGGGAGACTGAAGGAATCAATTCACTCTGGTCCAGTAATGTCTTCCTGTTAAGGTGCTATATACTCTGATAAAACTTACATTCAATTCTTATAAAGTTTATGCTTCCTTACTAGAAGGTTTTTTTTCTTCTTCATGTTTTTCTCCTTTAGCTAATTACTAATATTTTTAATATTAGCTCACTGAATACTGAATGTTTTGTTTGAATCTCCATATGGAAGTTGGGTTTTTGTATGGCTGTAGTGCATTCCTGTGGAAAAAACTCTTTTGCTTTTGATACGATATTCCATTGTCAAAGGTTCTCTGAATGGTAGAGCTGGAAAGAGATAAACTACTCTAAACAGCTGTTTTCACAGATAAGAAAATAGAGACTCATATTAAGTACTTGCATAACTAGAGAATATTTTTGGTAGAGCCTGGACTGTATAACCTGCCAATATTGCTGTGAACATCTATAAATGGAAAACATTTGTTTTAGTGGGGAATAATGGAGATAATCATTTTTTCTTTCTGCTGCTTTATCCTCATTTCAAGAGGTGCAATTGAGTGCTGTTGACGCTTTGATCGACTCCATGAGCTTGGTAAAGAAAGATGAGGAGGAAGACACCACTGAAGACTTGTTTCCAACTGCCAAAATCCCAAATCCCCAATATCAGAGACTATTTCAGGTGAGAGAGGAAAGACAAACCAATCATATTTCTTTTAAATGAAAGCAAGCTAAGTGAAAAGCTATGGTAATGGGCCAGTCCCAAATGAACATCTTTATCCTCTGAGGGCCTCATTTGTCCTATTTGTTTAATGGGAGAACAATATCTTCCTCTTCCTACTTCAAAAGAAAATATTCTAGATCTTAGAAAGAAAAGTTAGAGTGCATTTTTTTTTCCTGTAAGAAGTTTAAAAAAATTACAGGAAGGCTTAATAAAATGCAGATTCTTCTATTATGCTTTTTCAGGCTTTTCTCCTATATTTTATGTGAATGAGACTTTTCTTTGTTTTTTATATCAAAATGGTAGGAGCACTGATATGAACTATGTAATAACATAACCACTATTAGGGAAAAAGTGTTCCAGTGCCACATTTGTCAAAAGTTTTATAATTAAAGGTAGCATAGAGATTAGATAAAGAGGTTATACTATGAAATTATTAAGAGTAACGGAAATACAGAAAAATATAAATATGTATTTTTGAATCTCAGGCCAAAGGAATTGGAAGGTGGAGGTTGGATTAAGGTAAACTGGGGAGGTTGACAAGATTGCTGATTTATGCTGAGGAAAGGCAAGGATAAACCAAGCTTGAAGGGAATGGAATATTGTAGTCCTGGATTAAGTTGATAACAGCAGGACATAGGCTTCTCTGACCCCCACAAAACTGGGGGAAAAAAAAAATCACAAGCAGCTTTTTCAGGCAAACTCTTACCCACAGAGGACTGGAGGGCTCACTTTTGGAGTAGGGGTTGGGGCATATCATGGAGAGACCTTGGATTATCTTTTTTGTCTCACTTCACAAAACATCCATAACTAACTCAAGTTCATATTGGGGCCTTTTGTATTTTGAAGGATCCTCTAAAGAAACTACCTGATTTTTTTTTTTGGATGCTTGTAATTCCATTAAATAGTGGGAAAAAAATCTTTTATTCTAAAATTAGAAATGTGAAGCTTAACATGTAAAGGCCTGACTCAGCAAATACTGAGTATAATCAACCATATATTACTGATGAAAACTCCTTTGGTGTTTTTGACAAGTGAACTTGAAGATAGAAAGGCCTGTGCCAAAGACCTGAAGGCCTGTGCCATTTGTGGGGAAGGAAGGAGCAGATAGTTGGAAAACTTGCCAAAACAGTTCACTATGGAGTAAAACAGAAACTTCTGCTACTTGGCAGATTTATCAAGGGAGAGCTCTAATTTATCTTCAGTAAATGTTTATTGGAATAATGAACAGATATAAGCCATAACCACAGTCATTTTTATCTTTCAAAGCTGCAAGCACTGGCAACTTTGATTTTTACAACTTATACCAACTTTGTTTTCTTTTGTGGGGGAGAGTTTTTAATATGGCTTATCTGTATAAAGAAGTATCTTCACTAGGGCTTGTATAAATTACATTCACCTTTTTTTTCTAAAACAAACATTTAATGAGTCCTAACAGTACCATGTGCTAAAGATACTATAAACTCACTATTTTCAAGGACCTCTCTAGAAGATGAGAGTAGTAAAGACATATAAAATGAATAGTTACAACAGGGATGGGAAAATGCCATGGGAAGAAGAGGAAAGAGAGATTCTTGCAAGTGGGTGGCTTAAGGAAGTCTTCACTGAGGAATTACCATTTGGACAGAGGTCTAAAAGAAAAAATGGGATGTATGATGTGAGGAGAGAGCATGCCATGCAGAAGAAGTAACATATGCAAAAACATGAAAATAGAAAATGGGATCCACAAATAGTTCCATTTGGCTGGAGAACAGATTTTCTATGGGAAAATAATAGAGGGCAGGGAAGGTAAGTAGCAGGTAGGTCATGAAGAACCTTGTGTGCCACACTCAGTAGTTTGGATTTTATGGCAGTTGGTCATCATTAAAGGATTTTGTCAGCAGGTGGTTGACATGATTTTCTGGTGGTGGCTTAGGAGATGGGCTGGAGACCAGTTATAAAACCTGCAGTGGCCCACATGAGGGCTTGAGTTAAAGCAATAGGGAGGAGAATAGATTCTGAAGGCGTTTAGAAGGTAGAGTAAGACAGAACTTTATGTATTAGATGGTGGTGGGCAGATGAGAATACAGAGAAATCAAAGATAATAGGATCCTAGCTTGGGTGACTGAAAGGATGGTGGCACCATTAACTGTGATAAGGAATGTAGAATGAGCAAGTGGCAAAGGTGATTCATTTGTTTTCTCAAGTGTTAAATTTGAGTTATCTGTTGGTCCAGATGCTCAGTGAGAAGTTAGAAATAGGGATGTAGAGCCCAGGAGAGAAGTGAGGTCTAAATATATGGGTTTGAGAGTCCTTATTTAGGTAGGAAAAGAAGTGAATGAGATCTCCTGGGAGAGCACATTGAGTGAGAGGAAAGAGAACGAAGTATTGAACCCCAACAAGTGAGGGAACGGGAGAGACATAAGAAGAAAAGCTGTTAAAAAAACAAAACCAAATGTTCCTACCTTCACCCTGCAACAAAGGTCAGAAAGGGAGAAAGAGCTAGGAGAAAATGGCATCTTGGAAGGCATGAGAAGAGAAGAGGGTCCAGAAGGAAAAAATCCCAAGTCAAATGTTGCACAATGGTAAGTAAAGATGAACATGGCAAAGGGCCTTTAGGTATTTGTAGTTAAATCTTTGATGACTTTGGGGACCCAGTGTCAATTGAGTATTGGGGTGGAAGCCAGGTTACAATGCCTGAAGGAGAAAGCTTTCCTGATGAAGGGAAAGAGAGACAGGACACAGTAAGCTCCTGGAGGATGTGGGCCCCAGGAAGACTTCTTTCTTCTATTTAAATTAAACATCTATATCTGAGGGTAAATGAGCTGGAAGAAGGAGAGAGAGATTAATCATTTTTTGGTAAGAGGTTAATTTAATTCTAATTTTGGAAAGAAATTCTGAAAATTATATCTTTTGTCAGGTATACAGTTAAAATGCCTTTTAAATAGTTGATAACAGTGTTCCTAAAATCCATTTATGAGTGACTCAGAGCTAGCCACGTGGCCTGTAGTTTTCTTTAAACTTTTCCAAATTGTAAAAGGCATACCATGGAGTAACAGTTGCTTAAAAGAGAAATAAATAGATCAAGGACTTTGGTCTCAGCTTCCCAGCTACTAACAAATGTCACTTTTTCATAACCTCATTTTTTAAATGAATTGGGATTTTTTGCTTGAATGATTTCATAAGTATCCCACTTAGCTTTATTAATCTAAAATGTGCCCTTTGAGAAATCATGAGAGAGAATGCTATAAAATACAGCCCTGCTGTATAAGCGAAGTTTGGTGTGTTTATAACTACATCAGCTGTGCTGAATGCCCATCACGTGTTTACCTAACAGCACTTTTGTGGCCTTTAGAATTTAAGGAGACCTCTCGGGGATGGTACCATGACCCTGGCTCTTTTATAGGAAGCTTGGACTGATACTTCTCAATGCAAGCCTTATATCTAGAAGCAATTACAAGCATTCACCATCTTTCTAGTCATCATTTCTTTTTTTTTTTTTTTTTTTTTTTTTTTTTTTTTTTTTTTTCGTGACCGGCTACGGGATCGCAACCCTCAGTGTTGCTCCCGCACCTTGCTCAGCCAGTGAGCGGCCGGTCTGTATGTGGGATCCGAACCCTCGGCGGGAGCGCCACCGCGCTTCCCAAGCGGCGCACTGTAGCAGTGCGCCACCAGGCCGGCCCAAGAACATTTCTTATAGATCCTTTATTATTGGCTTATGGATGATGACACTGTTTGAAAGGATTGCCTGGAGTTTATACTGAAAATCTGGAATGTTTTGCAGTAGGAAGGCTGGGTAGGATATTTGTTCATTGGTTGTTCTAACTCTTTTCCAGAAACTGTCAATTGGATATTATAGGTTGTATTAGTCCATTTCTGTTGCGTATAACAAAATACATGGAACTGGGTAATTTGTAAAGAAAACGAAATTTATTACTTAGAGTTTTGGAGGCTGAGAAGTCCTAAGTCCAGGGAACACATCTGGTGAAGGCCTTGGTGGTGGTGACAGTGACCCAGGGGTCTCAGGTGGCAGAAAGTCATAGAGCAGAGAGAGACTAACCTCTTATGTGCTCTTCTTTTAATGCCCTTAGAACCACACCCCTGACCACCATTTTTAATCCATTTACTAGGGCATGGTCCTACAGTCCAATCACCTCTTCAAGTCTCCACCTTTTAATTACCATAATAGGATTTCTCACTCTCTTAACACTGTCATAGTGGGAGTCAAATTTGGGGGGGACGCTCAATCAGAGGCACAGGACAACATTTACTATTTATTTTATTTTATTTATTTTTATTTTATTTTTATTTTTTTAATTTATTTTTTTTTTTTTTTTGTCTTTTTGTCTTTTTCCGTGTCCGGCAACGGATCGCAACCCTCAGTGTTGCCCCTGTACCGGACCGGGGACCGGCAACGGGATTGCAAACCTAGGTGTTGCCCCCGCGCCTCGCCCAGCCAGTGAGCGGGAACCGGTCTGCATGTGGGATCCGAACCCTCGGGCGGGAGCGCCGCCGCACTTCCCAAGCAGTGCACTTATCCAGTGTGCCACCGGGCCGGCCCAATTTTATTTTATTTTTTAATGTAATTTCTTTATGCAGATCTTTTTTATTGGTTATGAATATTCATGAGATGCAAAGCTGATTGTCACCACTTGTGCCGGATATAATGTCCAGATCCATACTGGCAGCATTCTCATTACCACAGATTGCAATTATACCATATGTCCCCCACCCAATTGCCCCCAACCTCCCTCCCCATCCCCCGCTCCCCACTCCACTTCGTATCCCTAGGTCTGCTCTCTCCCTCTGCAAGTCCAGCACACCACTGTGATCTTTCTTTCCTTCCTTCTTTCTCTCTTAGCTCCCACTTATGAGTGAGTACGTGTGGTATTTATCCTTCTGTGCTTTGCTTATTTCACTCAACATAAGTTTCTCCAAGCTCGTCCATGTTGTTGCAAATGGGAGAATTTTATTCTTTTTTATGGCGGAGTAGTATTCCATGGTGTATATATACCATATTTTCCTTATCCAGTTGTCCATCAATGGACATTTAGGTTGGTTCCATATCTTGGCTGTTATAAACAGAGCTGCGGTGAACATGGGAGTGCAGGTATCCCTTCAACATGATGATTTCCATTCCTCTGGGTATATACCCAGAAGTGGGATTGCTGAATCGTATGGAAGATCTATCTGTAGTTATATGAGAAACCTCCATACTGTTTTCCATAGTGGTTGTACTAATTTACAGTCCCACCAACAGTGTAGGAGCATTCCCTTCTCTCCATGCACTTGCCAGCATTTATTATTCTTTGTCTTTTTTA
Organism: Galeopterus variegatus; assembly: GCF_000696425.1. NCBI lineage: Eukaryota > Metazoa > Chordata > Mammalia > Dermoptera > Cynocephalidae > Galeopterus > Galeopterus variegatus. The sequence goes on along the minus strand of NW_007727147.1, from coordinate 139,493 downwards.
TTATTGCCAGTCTAACTGGAGTGAGGTGGTATCTCAGTGTAGTTTTAATTTGCATTTCCCTGATGACTAGTGATGTTCAGCATTTTTTCATGTACCTGTTGGCCATGTGTATGTCTTCCTTTGAAAAATGTCTATTCAGCTCTGTTGCCCATTTTTTAATTGGGTTATTTGTTTTTTTATTGTGTAATTGCTTGAGTTCCTTGTATATTATGGATATTAATCCCTTGTCAGATGCATAGCAAAGTTTTTTTTTTACCACTCTGTAGGTTGTCATTTCACACTGTTGATTGTTTCCTTTGCTGTGCAGAAGCTTTTGAGTTTGATATTGTCCCATTTGTTTATTTTTTCTTTTGTTGCCTGTGCTTTTGAGCTCATGTTCATAAAGTTTGGCCCAGACCTAGTTCCTGAAGTATTTCACCTATATTTTCCCTTAGTAATTTTACAGTTTCAGGTCTTATACTTAAGTCTTTAATCTATTTTGAGTTGATTTTAGTATATGGTAAGAGGTGCATGTCTAGCCTCATTCTTCTGCATGTGGATATCCAGTTTTCCCAGCACCACTTATTGAAGAGGCAGTCTTTTCCCCAATGTAGGTTTTTGTTGCCTTTGTTAAATATCAGATAGCTATAAGCCTGAGGGGTGATTTCTGGGCTATCTTTCCTGTTCCACTGGTCCAAGTGTCTGTTTTTTATGCTAGTACCATGCTCTTTTGGTTACTATAGCTTTTTTTTTTTTTTTTTTTTTTTGTCTTTTTTTGTGTCCAGCAACGGATCGCAACTCTCAGTGTCGCACCCGTACCGGACCGGGACCGGCAACGGGATCGCAACCCTCGGTGTTGCTCCCACACCTCGCTCAGCCAGTGAGCGGGAACCGGTCTGCATGCGGGATCCGAACCCTCGGCGGGAGCGCCGCCGCGCTCCCAAGCAGCGCACTGTAGCAGTGCGCCACCAGGCCGGCCCTGGTTACTATAGCTTTGTAGTATAATTTGAAGTCAGGTAGGGTTATGCCTCTGGCTTTACTTTTTTTGCTCAGGATTGCTTTGGCTTTTTGGAGTCTTTTGTTGTTCCATATGAATGTTAAGATTGTTTTTTCCATTTCTGTGAAGAATGTCGTTGGTATTTTGATGGGGATTGCATTGAATCTGTGATGTTTATTATTAAACCTAAGTATCTTTAATTTTTTTAGAGTGGAAACTTCTAGCTTATATTTTTTTCAGTATAGGAAAACAGTCCATGAAACAGAATAAATCACATACCTTGTGATGTGAAATAGTATTGTGAAACTGTAGAAGCTATTTAGCTCCCTGTTTTTTTCTCCAAAATTACTAAGGTAGAAGTTGTTTAAAAGTAGAACTAGTTGGATCCTTATTCTCCAACCTAATTTTGGAATTAATCTCTATCAGGGGAAGACAATCATCAATGAAATGATAGTTGTTTTTTTTTTTTCTTTTTTTCTTAATGGCATCTTGTCTATTTGCTTACCTTCCTATACTTCTTTTAGAGTATTTACTTTTCTGAGCAGATATGAGTACTGCCAAGGCCTGACTTAGTAGACTGAAGGCAGTACAGATGATTGGATGGAAATAGTTTGCTCTCCAAATCTCTACTCACGTGAGCAATGGAGAACCCGTGCTGGCTTCAATCTTGGTCCCACTCTCAGTGCTGCTTCCTGACACCTCTGTCAGCAACCAGAGCCCTGGGAAAGAGCACTTTATTCCTCCAACCAATCTTTTAGGTGCATATTATGTGACAGATGCTATTTTTGGTGCTTGGAATTTAGCAAACAAGACAAGATCTCTACTTTCAAGGAGGAGGGCCAGATAATAAATAAACTAAAAAATTGATAAGATAATTTTAGATAATGATAAATGCTGTAAAAAATATAAAATAGGGGAAATGATAGAAAATGACTTGATGGTAGGATGGGGTGGAGGGCTACTTTATATACAGTGTCAGCGAAAGCCTCTCTGAGATAAAATCTGCATAAAGACCAAAATTATAAAAAAAAAAGAGCCCACTTTGTTGAGGTCTAGGGGAGGCCCAGCACCCAAAGGCAGGATGAGCATGGCATGTGGATGAAACAGGAAGAGCCCGGCCTAGCTGGCTTGTGAGAGAGGAGGAGAGTGGCTGGTGATGGGACCAGGTAGGTGAGCAGGGGCCACATACCTCAGGACTTCCTGGGACATGATGCAGTTGTTCTCAGATGGCTGTAGCTGCAGTGAAACAGTGAAAGGAGAAGCATAGAGACCAGTTGGAAGGTGAATGTGATAGGCCAGGGGAGAGGCAATGGGGCCCGGGCGAGAAGTGGATAGACTCGTGGAGGAAAGTACAAACTCAGCACTCATGGGAGGTTCGGGACAACTCAGTATTCTCATCTCTTTCACAGACTGCTTTCTGGGACTCAGTGAGCATGGGCAGCTCCCTTTCAGCCACCTGTTTCAACCACCACCCATCGTTTTCTAAGACGAGGGAGAGAGCACAGTACGATTAAGGGAGGTAAAAGGATTATAATGAAAACGTCGTAATCCTAGATTGTCAGAAGCTCTTAGAAATACATGTCTTAGGGAACCTTGTATATTCCCCAAGTAGTTAAAGCAACGACTTCTTCTTATAAGAATAGGCTCTTTTCAAGAAGGTCTATAGAAGATACTGCTGCTAGGCTTGGATTTATTTTTACAAGTGGTTTTGGGCATTACGAATGTCTTACTAACAAAGGTGGTTCTAGGCCAACCCTCCTTGTTATCTTGTACACATGATATGAATCATGTAGCCCTCCCAAACTAAAGAGGGAGGACTTCTGATCAGAAAATGTAAAAAAGCCAGCGATGATGTCTCCATCTGTGTTTTAAAGTCCTATACCTTTTCCAACAGTGTCTGCTGCACAGAGCTTTACATCCCCATCAGCCTCTGCCCCCAATTCAGCAGCACATTTTGAATATGCTGGATCCCCCTGGTGAGGTGACAGCGAGATGTCAGATTTCTCTCTCTAAAATAAAGTCCCTTTTTCCTCTGACTGAAGCCATCAAGCAAAAGGATCAAATAACTGCTCAGGACATTTTCCAGGACAAGTAAGTACTTGGTGTAGTTGCATTTAACCCTGCATCACATAGAATTTGTGGTAGTCTTGGAAAGGCTCTTGAATTAAAAGTATTGCATAGGAGTTTGTGGAATTTACAAAGGTGGGAGGAGGAAACCTTTTGATATTTGACCCCTGCATTGAAATACTGGCTTCTCGTCTAATCATTGTAGTCATATTTTATCCTTGCTGTTCACCTGGGATTTAGAGCTACCTTCTAGATTGTTGACTTTTTCATCAGCATGAGATTCTTGGTGAATTATATATACGGAGGTTAAGTACAGTTTTTGAAAAGCTAAGGCTAAATTTTCCCTTTTTTAAAGAAAGGAAGGAGGGTCATGTGATTTTTTGGTGGGAAGGTTAGGTGTCATTAGGAAAAGTGGGGAAGAAAGTGAAAAATCTAGCCCTTCTTTAGCTATTCTATTAGTATGTCATTGATGTACTTGGTTATGCCATTAGGGAGGTATTTGTAGTTTAAGGATTGCAGAACGCTTTTCATATGATCCTTAAGTCAAGCTTACAGTTGGCTATTAAGTTTTTTCCCTCATCAGATTCTGTTCAGAATCTGTATTAATATCCATTCAAAACAAAACAAAAATAAACCAGAAGAAACTGTTGTTGATTATCCGGAATTATTTGGGTACAGAACATTGATTTTACCAGGTTTAGGTCAACTGGTTATTGGTGACTTTTTCTCCTCAAACCAGAATAATGTAATGTATTCATTTCTTTAGGTTGCATTTTGAGATTTGGTTTTAGACCACAATTTTGTTTTCTTTTTTCTTTGATTTCCTCCCCACAGCTCTATCTTTATTAACATAGTAAAGCTTATTATTTATAAATATCCCCATGAAGGAGGATTGAGTAATTCCCAGAAACCTTCACTGGTTTCTGTAATTCATTGATATAGTGAATTATCATCCAAGTTGAATAGAAAGCTTTACATTTTTTGTGGCTTTCTAGAAGTTAACACTCCAAGCTATGTCAAAATTGGAAAAAAAAAAAAAAATCATGTGCTTGATAGAATCTGTCATGTGCATTCCTAACACATCCTGGAGAGGTTTACGTTTCTTTTTAGTCTATCCTGCCTTCCTCTACACAGGAAGACTGTGCTTAAAAATCCACTTTCCCTCTGCTGTCCTTATCTCTATATGCCTCTGGATTTGTATTTTGAAACATTTTAATAAAATCTGCAGCCTTTTCTTCCCATGACACCTTGCTGTAGGCTCACTGCAATCACAGGGCTATTCTCTCTGTGTATTAAAGCTCCAGTTCATGATCTTGATTACCTTCTGGTGTTGTGGGAAAGAAATGGGCCATTTTCCCCTCCTCCCTTTGATTAAAATGTAAATTAGCAGGTTAAAAAAGCACACTACACAGACCCAGAAGGCTGTTGTTCTGTGATTTGATCCCTGCTGTGATTACACCTTCGCTCACTCGTCTGGCAGCTCGGGTATGCTGGGCTTCTTGTTCTTTGCACTAATGGCTTGCAACATAGCCAAGTTATCTGCCTGGGGTCTGAGAATTATCTCACTGACACATGCCTGCTCACACTCCTATCCTCTACCCTTTCTTTTCAGAAATCTTAGTTTGTAAGAACTGCAGAAATGAGGCATTTAGCAAATCTATATTGAGTACCTCCTGTGTTCAAGAATGATTCAGTCTCTTCTGCAAGGTTCTGAAAGATCTCGATTTTTATAAGGCTCCAATCAGCTGTAGAGATAGTTTCCCCTAAGGGGCGGGGGGGGAAACTGCTAACAGTTTTTTATATATATTCATTATTTCCAGAGGAGCGGTGAGGGGCTAAGATTGGGGAGTGGGCAGATGTCTATTCAGAAAGTTTCAAAGTCTAGGACAAGAGTCCTGAGCTAGAAATCACTAGTTTTCATTCCAGCTTTATCACTCTTGATTTGATTTTGGTTAAGTAATTTGAGCCTTATGAGATTTTTCTGTATCTAAAAATGGCCTCACCTCAAGAGATATTGTAACAGTGAAGTCAAGGATATTAAAGTACTTTGGGCTGTTTGGATGGAAGGCAATAGTCAAAACCCACAGCAACAATAGTATCATTATCAATAAAAACATTGAACATTTGAGGTCTGCTATTCATCTTGGACCTGTTGAATACCTAGTATTAGAAGTGATTTTTTTTCTTTCGCGTTTTAAGAGAGTAAGAGCAACATGACATTGTAGTCCCAAAATGTACAGAATATTACCCTTATTATAACAAGCATTGCTTCCCTTAATTTTGACACATAACCCTCGAAATGGAAATGTCATCCATTGGACAGGGAACTTGCATGAGAATTAGGACACCTGAAGTCTGCTCCTGATTGTGCAACTGACACATATATGATCTTGATTTCTTTTTGCCTTGATGCAAATAGTGTAAAGTTTTCTGCTCTTTTCGAGTCCCCTAATAGTCCTCTCCACTTACTCTGAGCAGACACCTCACCTAGTTAATGGTTAAGAGTCCAGAGTCAGCCAGTATGAGTTGGTCCCCTTTGCTCTGCTGTGTGACCTTAGGTGCAGGTTTCTTATCTCTCTAAGCCTCAATTTTCCTCATGAGTAAAATTGGGATAACAGGAATATCTGTCTTATATAATTGTTGTGGAGGTTAATTGAGTAATGTGTACTGTTCACTGTTGTATCCTAGAACCCAGCACAGTGCCTAGCACGTAGTAAGAACATAGTGTTTGTGAGTAAATGATTTCAAAAATCCCAGTCATGTCCCTGGAACATTAGCAATGGTAACAACAGTAATGATGATGGCAGTGATGGTTTCACAGAGAAAATAGGGGCCAATAGGTAGGAACTCCTCATTTTTCTGGCTCATCTTATCTCAAAACATACCTGTTTTTGCATCTACCTTTACTTTCTTCTTTCTCTTCTCAGTGAAATAGGGTATTTTATCCTGTCCAAGGTTAAGCCCTGGGCTCCCTTGTTCTGTCTCATCTGGTACCTTAATCTAGTAATAATTTCTTTTTCTGAATTTTCAGCTTCTTCCTCTTTACCAGCTTCCTTTCCTCCTCACAGTAACATTTCTTTCATCAAAAACAAGATAAAATAATCCCCCTATCTTTCACCGTCTAATTACTACCTGTTATAATTACTGATCTTATTATTTTTCCCTCCAGAAGCCAGGCTTTATTGGAAGAATGGTCCACAGTGCTTCTTTTCTCAGCTCTTATTCTCTCAGGCTTCTGCCCCCACTACTTCCCTGAAGCTGGTCTTCCAAAAGGCACTGACTGCTGAATTCATTTTAGCTTTGCAGTCCTTTTCTTTATTAACCTCTTTGTAGTATTTGACATTGTCAGTTACTCTTTCCCTCTTTCCCTGAAACTCATATATTTTCCTTAACTTCAACTTCTCTAGATTTTTCTTTATAAATCTTTACCAACTCCCTCTCAGATTCCTCTGGAGGCCTCTTTTCTTTCTCCACCAAACTTAACTGTTGATATTCTGTAGGACTTGTTCTCAGAAATAGCTAACATTTGTTGAACACAAGTATGATGCTGAATGCTTTACATGCATTATCTATTTGGATCCATTTGGCCATGCTGTGAAATAGGTTTTTTTACTGACCCCATCTTAAAGCTGAGGAGACTGAGGATTAGAGAAGATAAGAAACTTGTCCAAATTCATAGTTGGTAAGTGTTGGAGTAAGGATTTACATGCAGGCAGTCTAACTCCTGAGCTTGCACTCTTAACTGTAATGCCATTTTGACATAGCAATGCATGTCCCAAGACCTTTTATTGTTTCATATACAGGGCTTCAAAAACTACTAAATATCTGTCTGCAGCCCACATTTTCGTCCTATCCACTGAGGAGCTTAAGTGCCTATAGGTACCTCAAGTTCAGTATGTCCAGAAATGACCTTGTCATATTCTTTCTCTTTCCATGCTCTTTTCAAACCCCTCTTCATGTTGTTATTCTCTGTTTCAGTAAATGACACCTAATTTCCTGGGAGTCAGTCCTTTCTTTCACTCTTCATCTCTAACAGGCTTACCAAGTTGTATTAAATTTACGCCTTTCTCTTCAGGTTAGAATTGTGACTTAATAGCATTGATTTTGGAGTCAGATTTGGATCTAAACTCAAGCATTTCCCCATAATAACAGTTAAAATTGGCAAGTTGCTCTGTTTCCAGTGACAATAAATACCTGCTTTTCAGAAGACTGTATAAGAGAGTGATTAAGAGTACAGGATTAGTTCTGACCCCTTACTAACTGCGGGCTTTATCCAAAGGGTCAAACTCTTGAGCCTTGGGTTGCTCATTTGTAAACTCACAGTGATAATAGCTAACTCACAGAGTTGTTGCAAAGTTTAACTGAGATCATTTAAATGTGCTTAGCACAGTGACTAGAACATAGTAAGCATTAAAAAGAAATGTTTGCTCTTTTTAACATTGCTCAGTGTTGTTGCTTTTATGTAGGCCTTCTCATTTTAGCCTGCTTCACTGAGATAACCTTTTAGCTGATTTTTCTCATTCCAGTCTTATCCCTTTCCAATCCATTCTGTTACCTGAGTGACTTTTTAAAAACCATATCTGATCACATCACTGCCTTGCTTAAAAATTTTTAATGCTGTGATTCTTAATCTTTTTTGTGTATGTGTATGATGGACACGTATGATATAAAAACTATGAACCCTCTCCCCAGAAAAATGCCCTAACACACCAAACTTTGAAGTTTTGAATATAATTCAGGTAGTTCACAGATTCCTTGAATGCCATCTTTGGACCCCTGATTAAAAACCTTTGCTTTAATGGCCTCCCATTATCTTCAGCATAAGATCCAACTCTGTTACACAAATGAGAAACCCAGATAAGTGGAAAGAAAAGAAGCATTTATCCATACGTCAACTACCTAAAGAAAACCACTTTCTTTCCTCACATTTTTTATACAATAATTTGTATCCCTACTAGCCTCATCTCTTACTAATTCCTAGCTTGTGCCTCATGCTCCAGCCAAGTACAACTACTTGCTGTCCTCTGAAAGCGATGTGCTGCCTCTCACAATATTTTGTGAATTATCTGTTTATATACTTATCTTTTTTATTGGCTAAACTTCACATGAAGGTGTTGATTGTGTATTAATTTTGTATATCTAGAGTTTAGAGTCTAGCTTAGTGGCTGATACATAGTAAAATATTCAGTAAATGTTTGGCTAAATAAATGGATTACAAAATGTATGCATATTTGTGAAAGAAAATGAAAAAAGGAGAAAGAAAAAATTACCCATGGTCCCACCATCCAAATAAAGTTGCTGTTAACATTTGTATGTCTACTGTGATCTTGCATGATTTCTACCTCATAGAGCTTGGTGCTTTCATAGGCAATTTAGTGTTGAGAGTCATTACCCTTTCCCATTTCACGTGGACATTATGAGTTTAATATATGCAAAATTCCTAATTATGCTATTACATGATTTGACCTTGAGAATGTTAACCAGATTTAATTTTCACTACTTTCTGCTTATATCAGGGGCTGCTTTTACCTGCCCGATACTGGAGAATTGGTATATGCGTCTCTTCACTCTTCCTTTCTTAGAATCTTATTTTGGAGGGTTTAAAAAATTCTTCATGTGATTCCACCTTATTTTCCCACAGAATTTAGCTTAGTGTTTTGTATGTGTAATGCTTCTTAACTCTACCATATAAGTTAATTTGTATTTTTGGAACAGTATAGTTTATACACTAATGATACTTTTCATTATAGTGTTTTCCTAAGTAGCAAACTGAATCTCAGAAAAGATAGTAACTTAGTAGACTCTAAACTTTGTATAAACAAAAATTAATATACATGAACACTACCTTCAAGAAGCTATGAGATTCCATAGCTAGTCAGTGGCAAAACTGAGATGAGAATCCACGTCTTCTGTCTTTGAATCTTCAGCCGTACCATATTGTTGTTGTCTGTCTCTTGGGAAGAACTGGCAAAGGTTAACTGAAATGGCTGGCTGTGACCTTTTTTATTTTAATGAGCTCAACTTCTAATGGAATTTTGTTCTTCCTTGAGTTTATGCATTTTTCTTACATTTTTGACATAAAGATTTTGTGTGTTTGTTTTTTATTCTACTTACAAAGAAAGAGTTCTGGGTGACTTATCCCTTTTAAAGTTTCCATCCTTCTGTCTTTTGCTTATCTCCTCTCCTTCCCAAAGGGAAAAAGGTTGGTAGTGGATGGAAAAGATGTCAATTAATAAAGCTTTTAATTTATGTACGTGTGGCTGTGATGATTACTTTAGTTCTTTTACCTACCTGTAAGAGGAGATTCATTATTGAAATACCATTAAGGAAGCCAGCTTAGGCCTTATTTTTCTTTGCTTCATTTTTAATGTAACTTCTTCTTTAAGCCTCATTGTCTGAAGGTTTGAGTTTTGAACAAAAAAAACAACCCATGTTGTTTTGATTACCAGTCTTGAAAATCATTAAGAGAGTAGATTTTAACTGTTCTCAGCATAAAAAAAAATAAGTATGTAAAGTAATGTGTATGTTAATTAGCTTGCTTTAGCCATTCCATAGTATATACATATTTCAAAACATCATGTTGTACATGATAAGTGTATATAATTTTTATTTGTCAGTTAAAATTATTTTACTAAAAAAAGAAATACTGGATCATAGTTACTGATTTCTCTTATCATTCAGCCATTTCTTGATGGCTGCTTTTGCCCCAGATTGGTTATTTCTCTGGGAGAAAAACCTTCATATCTTTATGTTCAGCAACTTAAGAGAGATCATGGGCAAAGTCTTTGGATTTGTTTTTCTTCTCCTTTGTAATTAACTTGACCTCCTCTTGACTTTAAGGCAGGCTATTAAAGCTAGCATGTTACATGAGGTGAGGTGCTTGGTATATTTTCTTGGAGTTGGCTTTCCCTTAAGCACACAGGTGCTATTGGACTGTGTTAGCATATTGCCAAAAACAGAATTAGGCTTATAAAAGAACAAATTAAAAGTTTTATTTTGAAAGTTTTTTTAATAGTTTAAGATTTGTCTAAGAGGAAGCTCTTGCATATTTAATTAAGGATTGTCTAATGAGTTTTGACAGCTATGAGTAGAAGCTTACAAAGTTCTCATGTACGGGGTGGAGATGGGGTTTTAGACACAGAAATCTTCTGTGTACATGGAAAGCTAATAGTTTTCAATTTGGAAATAGGAACAAGCAAATAATATCTGATGGGTAAATGGATTTCTTACTTAAATGTTAAGTTTCCATTTTCTGTGCTTGAGTTTCATCTTTTTCAAGCACTTTGTGATACAACTGCTAATTCTGATTTCTATAGTGCTGTGAAACAAAGCCACGCTGCTCCAAGCCAGGAGCCCTGAGGCTGGGAAAGGGAAGAGGGCTGTTTGTGAAGAACTGAGCACAGCTGTTTATTTTTGATGCTTGGAAAATAAGTTCATACTTTACATCAGCAGTTCTGGTTTTTGTATTGTTTTATTTTAAGGGATTAATTATTTCTTCTTTTCTAGCAATGAAGAGGGACCCACTGCTAAAAAATTCAAGACTGAAGAAAGAGAAGCCCATTTCAGCATCTCCAGCCTGGCTGAAGGCAGTGTCACGAGTGTAAGCAGAGCTTGTACAATGTGCTTCCCATTTTCAGGAAGGTTGGGGCTTGGTGAAGGTTGCATCTATTTCTTTTAGCCCATTAACATATCACTTTCTCTGGTCCTCTCTCTATATAAACTGTGAAGGCTCACCTTGTACTTCTTCCTTTAAGTAATCATTGTCAATGAATTACATATATAATTTATCTGTATCATATATAATATATAGAACTCCAGTATGTAGAACATGGAACACCTCAGTGGTAGCATTTTTTGTAAAGAGTTTTTTGCTGGCTTCATTTTGCAGCTTTCTGTTGAGTCAAAATGATAGGATAAGTGGGGGTTAATGATATGAGTGTTAATCTCCAAGTACATAAAATTTAAGTTAGTATAATTCTCCTATTTCTTTTCTGATATATGGCTTCAGAATAGGATCCACAGGTTTAGGATTTCCCCAAACTAAGTATCCTTTGACACTTGCGATCTTCTGTATTTAATGAGAAGGTTTTTGGGACTTGAAAATATTGCCTTATTTTAAGCAGCATTATTTTGAGTCAACAATCTTAAAAATTGTTCGTTATTAGCAAAATATACTAGGAAGGATAGTCAGCACTAGGGCATACCTTTATTCCCACCTCAAACAGAAATGCTCTCAGAAAAAATGAATATCTGAAAAATTGTTTTGGATTTCATTTGGGTGTTTTATAGTAAAGGTAAAAAATCATGATCTTGTTAGTTCTGCTTGCTATACCAGAGCAAATCAGACTAATACCAGAGCATTTTGTACTAAAGTTTACCAGCTGTAATATTAACACCATTGTTTTCTCCCCTGTGAGCTGAGTGTTACTTAGGACCTGTTAAGGTTGGGACCAGCAGATTGAAGATATAGGTAAGATCAGAAAGTACCATGTAGTGTGACAAGGAGTTTCATCTTTGAAATTTTCCCACCTAGCTGCACTGACATAAACCTTTATATATGATCTGCATTTACTTTTTGAGGACATGTTTGTATATCCTACCAAAACTTCAGTTCCAAAGGGTCAGCAGCAATCAGCCAAAAAGGGCAATTCAGTGAATCACACGTCAAGCTATTGTTTCTCATGTCATCTTTGTGGGGCAGATATATTATGAACTGACCCCACACTGCAGAATCCTCCCCTTCCTAATTGCCTGGGTGTCAGGGTATATGGGCAGTCTGTACTACATAAAGCCTTCAAGCTGGTCTGGCTGTTGGCTTGGGTTCTAGTACTTCTGACCCCTCTGGAAAGAAGTCAGCTTCCATAGAGAAAGGGACGTGAAAGTATAGAGGGCAGCTGTTTGACCACTGGGATCTGCTAGCTTTTAACAGAGCCCTGGAAATGAAAATGAATAGAAAAAGCCTTCTCTTTGTCTTTGCTTTTATTTTATAAGAGCACACTTGCCACATTAAGCCAAAAAGAGAAGTGATCTGTAGGTTTACTGTCTGTGGTGTATTGTAGGTTGGAAGTGTGAATCCTGCTGAAAACTTCCGTGTTCTTGTGAGACAGAAGAGCATCAGCTTTGAGGAAGGTGAGTGATGTGCTGTGGGCTGTGCATTGAAGTGCAGGTATTTACTAGGCTAATTGATGTAAAGCCTAGATTGGTAACTATATCCTTTTGTCGTAATGCTTTGAACATCGTTTTTCATTACTGGCAGGTCTTTGTGACTGTCCCTTGTTAGAGGCTTACTGAGGCAACATGAGGAGCACGTGAGGGTAAAGTCGGTGCAGATCTGCCCAAACAGAGATAGAACTTATTCAAAAGTCTCCCTGTTGAAGAAACTGTGGCCCAGTTTGGAGCTTTTAGTTCCACTTCACTGAAGTTCTTTAGGGTCTTGTGAGTGAGCCGGGAATAAAAGATTTTTGTGTCATGTCTTCCTGTTTTCAGAGACACATAATTCTTGATTCAGTTCTAAAAGTTTGTGCTTCATTTATAGTTGTTCCAGAAAGACCTTGCTGCTGCCCCTATTTTTAATCCTTCTCAAATGGACTGCATCCTCAAGTTTTTCATATCAGATATAACCTAGAATTCTTAGGCTGGGGCTAATAGCAAAATAGCTTCCAGGGGGGGACAGAGGATCTGGGACTAGTGTTCATTCACTTGATTGTGTTCAGCTTCCTGTTTATTTACCCTTTGAACAGTGGCCACTGGTAATTGTTTATCTAGCAGGTTTGTATATACAGCAATATTGAATTTATTATTGCTGCCCAAGGTCAGGCCTTTCTGTGAGCTGCCTTCTATGTGTATGTTTATGTTCATGTGTGCACATTTTAGGGGGAAGTGACTCTTAAATGCCTAGAAACACTAGTGCCTAGCATAGGTCTAAGGTACCTTGCTACTTGGAGTCTGTGAATCCTGGCAAGATGCCCAGACCTGCTGTGCTGGTGCCAAGAGGCAGTCATAACCAGCTGAGCCTCTGAGAGAGCATACAGTCTACCAGGCTAAGTCCTATTGGCAGGAACACCAAAGGCCAAGCCCCTGAGCATCTCCCGAGGAAGAACAGCTTTGTCATGGTGCTAAACTGCAGTCTTATAAATGGTGCTTTTATGTCTTATATTTTGAGATGGAGGAAGAGCTTTTTGTCCTATGAAGAGTTGCCATATAGGAGAAAAGTGTTTGCGTTTTAACACAAAACAAAACTTCGTGTAAATATAAGAAGGAAATCTAAAATTCTTAGTGACAGTTTTCCAGAAGGATTAGTGGAAACAATACTTCAGAATTTCCCTCTTTTATGTATTAAGGTGATCAAAAGAGGCTTTCACAGTATTGTTCCTGTGCTGTTTGGCTGCATATTGTGACTATGTGTTTGAGGGCAGAGATACTACTGTGACTTAGTCAATGAACTCTTTCATCTCTCATGATTACTGTGTTTTTGAAGAAAAGTTGAGAACTTCTTAGCTTCTGTTTGTATGTTTTTGATTAATTTGGCCAAAGTCCAAGGTCCTCCGTGTGGAAGTGATTGGTCTGCTAGTTGGTGTAGGCATGGTCTTTTCAGGGACTAAATGTAGCTGTCATCACCATTAGATGGCAGCCACTGTTACTTTGTGTCTACTATGCACAAGGCACTGTGCTAGCACTTTCTTACACTCTCTGTTTTAGTTGCCCTGCACAGGACTCCCGCAAAGTCATGTGAGGAAGTGGAGAACATGGTGGAGCTTTAACAGCTGGTGCCAGAACTTTTTGAAAGAAAGAATTGTTTTTATTGGGGAAATACTTTGATAAGTCCTTGGGTTAGAGAATGAGTCTCTGTCCCGAGGCTTGGTGGTTAGCCAGTGCTCAGGCTTCAGAGGAGGGGGAAGCTCCTCAGCATCATAGAAGTAGAAAAACTGGAGCTAGGTCGGGAGAGGAGAAGGTGAGGAGATGAGGTATGAGGGGGACAGGTCGTGGGTGAATTTACACATGGCCATAGCCTTCTACAATATATTCCCAACTCAGGACCGCAAATTCTCAGTGTCAGTAAAACTCTCAAAATACTAGGTTTGAGTGCTCTTTTTGGGGAAACTGGTGAAGAGGCAGAGTTTGGCATCTGGAATTACTTCAGGCAGAGCAAGGAAAATACCTGAGAACACAGGAGGCCAGAGTCTGAAAAGACCATGAGACAGTAAATTCCTGAGAATTTGCTTGTATCTTAAGAAAACATGGTGTCCCCCAGCCATGGAATTGGGGATTTGAAGCAGTCTGGTGAAAATAACAATGGCAAGTGGACCCTAGGTGACATATAGTTTGCAACAGGTATTATTCGTCCCTGTGTTACAGATGGAAAACTGTAAAATTGGAAGAGTTTAACTTCCCCCCAAATCACACAGGGATTCAAACACGTGTCTCCTTCAAATTCTGGATTTTTCTGCTTTGCGTACTGTTTCTCCCAATTTCTAATGCCCTCCTTGCCTATGCTTTTTTAAAACAAACACTACAAGGTCATGATTCTAAAACCTTATGCCTGTAGACAGGACTTTTGATGAATAGATTGTTCTTTTACATTGAATGTGACTTTGAGTCTCAACATGTTTCTAGTGTTTTGACAGTGGATGTCCCTCTGTACTTCCATCGAAGACTTGAATCAGAGTTCTTTAGTGACAGTCACAAATCTAGACTTTCCACAGAGCTGTCAGATAATGGGACTGACTACTTGTTAGCAACTAGTTCTGCTTCATGGTTCTAACTTAGCTTCCCTTTATCCCTCCCTTTCTTGCTTCTGCCTCCAGAAATTTTGTCTCTTCATTGCTTGTCTTTCCTTTGTTCTTCCTGCATGGGCATCTCTTTACTAAGGCCCTTTGTGAGCCAAGACTCAGTTCCCTTGCAAGCCCAAAGAGTACTCTCTCCAAATTTCAAGCTGCTTCCCTGGTAGTGATCTTCTTTATCCCTGTGAGAAATCTCTGTTTAGGGTGTCCCCGTTTCTCCAGTATATCTGTTTCTTGATTTATTTGCCAAAAGTGTAATCAACAGTAGATAGTTGTTAAGATTGTTCTGCCCTTGGGTAGAACTTGGCCATTTCACCTACTGTTATGAACTAAAATATGGGTGCAGTTACTTTCTGTTGGGCCTGATACTAGCATAGTCAGAGTATCATGATCCTCTTCCCTGACATGAGCAGTCTGCAGGGGACAGCTACACATTTTCTTACTTCTGGTTTTCAGCGTGAGGGATGTTTTTCATTCTAAGTTTATTGGCAACGAGGAGGTAGCTAACACTGTGAGCCCCAAGAAAAGTGTTCTTTCTGGCTGCTGATGCTTCTTCAAGCGTCTTTGATTCTTCCTCCAGTGCCCTTCTCTTTCCAGTCCCTTTCCTCCTCACTCACCCCACCATTCTGTCACCATAGTTTTACAAGAGAAAAATTCTTGACCACGGCTGTCCATATAACCATCACCGATTAATTGTGAAAGTAGGGTTGTTTCCCTGCACACACTGTTCATAAGTGCATCATTGCTGGGTGATTTATTGAGTGTGTCCATTTCTTGGAACATCCTCTTCTACCC
The DNA here is from genome assembly GCF_000696425.1 of Galeopterus variegatus. Classification (NCBI taxonomy): domain Eukaryota; kingdom Metazoa; phylum Chordata; class Mammalia; order Dermoptera; family Cynocephalidae; genus Galeopterus; species Galeopterus variegatus. The sequence continues at coordinate 123,875 of NW_007727147.1, read as the reverse complement.
AAGCTGATCAGAGCTGCTAAGGAGAACCACATGGATTTCCAGCTTCTTCCCATTTCCCTACTTTTACTTAGAAAGGTTGCTAAAATGGCCAAAAAATAGACAGCAAACTGGAGAAGAAAAACCACATTACTTCAGTCCTCCCAACAATTCCTTTGTGATTGAGATGTGAATTTATAAATTCCCACTGAATGTGGGACATTATGTAAAATAGCTTGTGTCCCTGCTGTGTCAAAAACAGGTTCTGTGAGGACCTTAAGAGCCAGGAAAGATGGATATATGGAGACAGATAAAAGGATGAGATGTAACTTATTTTATAATGAGGTGATTCTCTCTTTAATGGACCTTGTTTTTGCCATTTAGATTATAGGTTCTGTATTAGGATTCTGCATAGTGATAAGGTGGCAGAGCTCTGTTCCACCAAATTGAATTCAAATGAGTATGACTGGTGTATTAGTCCATGTCTGTTGCTTATAACAAAATACCTGCAACTGGGTGATTTATTAAAAAAAAAAAAAAAAAATTTATTGCTTACAGTTTCTGAGGCTGGGAAGTCCAAAGTCCACCTGGTGGTGGCGACAGTGACCCAGGGGTCTCACATTACAAGATAGTGGAAGCAGAGAGAGAGAGACAGACTCTGCTCTTCTATTAAAGCCCTCAGAACCATGCCCCTGATCACCATTTTTAATCCATTTACTACTGCATGGTCCCACAATCTAATCACCTCTTCAAAGACCGAACTTTCAGTTACCATAATAGGATTTCCCACCCTCTTAACAGTCACAGTGGAGGCTAAGTTTCTAATACATAAAACTTGGGGGACACAATTCAAGCTTCAATGAGTTTTGTGGGGACAAAATTAAATCCATTACAACTGTTTTTTAAAAAAATCAAACCTATCAGGAGAAGACATCTTAAGTAGAAATGTTACAGACCCCCAAACAGCTGGTATTTAACATTAGATTTATGTACAAGTAAGCAGTAATGTGCCCTGGACCATTTGATTAGAAGATCAGTTTATTCTGTGGTTGCTGAGACATTTCATTTCTCTCATTTTTCTTTCCTCTCACTTTGTTTGGCTCACATCTCATCCTCAAGTTTTTTGCCTTTGTTCTCCAACTATCTTATTCTTATTCATCAAAAACATCCTTTCAATTTTAAAAAGTAAGTTCCTCAAATTCACTTTCCCAAGTCCTTTAGCACTTGTTAGAATGTGATACAATTAGTAATAAAATGATATTATTCATCAAAGCCAAGTAGACAGTTTTCTCCAATTCTGTTATTGTATGGTATAGTACTATCACATTTGCACGGCAGTTTACTTAGAAAAATTATGTGATTTTCTGCTGAGTCAAGCTCTAAACTGTGGATCCTTGAGAATTGTGATCTAGGAGAAATTTCCTGTGTGAGTTTGATGTTTGTGTGTGTGTGTGTGTGCGCGCGTGTGTGTGTTTTCTTTATTTAATTGGTCCTGGTTTCTGTAATCTTGGTTATGAGTTATGTAATCTGTCATAGCTCTGTCCAGATTAAGATAAGGAGATAAAAATGTGGCCTTTATCTACACAGAGCTAATAAAGAAAAATAAGTTCTGTCAAATACTTTGAACTTTCTAAAGGAAAGATACTTAATGCAAACAGTGACTAAAAATTTAAAAGTCTTTAGTTTGTAAGTTTTTTTTTTAATAGTTTCATATACTTTCTTAATCTTTTCCCAAAATAGCACTGATGCATCTAGTCATGAGATTAAAAAAATACATGATTACGGATTCTAGAGGTTTAGTCTGTACTTGATATTTTTTATTAAATATCTCAACTTGCTCTTCACTGAATTACTTTTTGATTAGTTTTAAATTGTTAAACCTCAGAACTTGATGATCTGGACTTATTTTATGCCTCTTTTATCAAGACAAGTCATCTCATTCTAACACAAAAATCAGTCTGTTTGGAATTGTAGAGGATACCTGCTAAAACGGTGTGTTATTATCTGGTAACGGTAATTATGCATGAGTGGGCCTTCAGTTCTTGTTCATCTTCCAGATAGGTGACCTGAGGCCCAGAGTAGATCAGATAACTTTCCACTGATTATTGTATATGTGTAGAAGACACTAGATCATATTCCAGAGAGCCAATTCTTGGCCTATTCTTGGCTTAAACATTTTCATTGGTTGTATACATTTCGTTAGATGGCACAGCACTACCCTGAAGTTTACATTTTAATACAATAAAACTCATCAGCCAAATAGTTAAAATAAAATCATTGAAATAGAGATGAAAAGAAAAAATAAAAAAGGTATGACACAGAAACCAAAGACAATCATATACACATAAGCATTTTTAAAGTAGGTTTTTCAGCAACTCTCCCTAAAAGGCTTCCATTCATTCTTACACAGCTTCTAACAACCCTTTCAAGTTCCTGTCAATCTGTGTATCAGAATATCCCTAATTACAGGGTATGGTTTCTGTAATATGTAACCTGGCTATCCATTAAGAAAGAGAGGCAGCTGGTAGCATAAAAATGAGACCATGTTTGCTATAGTTATGTTCTCAGTGAGCACTTAGATTTCTTCTTGAGAGCATTAAAAGAAGTCTGCATGTAATTTATGACAGTGTTCCTATTTTCTCCCAATGTTTTGTTTTCTCATTCTACATAGTGAAGTTGCTTGCCTTAAACCTGCTGAGTAATTTTTCTCTGTTTATGTTAAAAATGGAAAGGATATTTTTTTCCCTCTGGCCGAAAATTTGGAATTCATGAACGCTTTCACAGCATCAAAACAACTAGAGCTCAGCATCCATCCAAGCCTGCATTTAATGCACTGAACCATCAGCTTGCACTGATGACCTGGCCATCAGTGCAGCAAGGCAAAATGCTCACATTTGGCTCTCCTGCAAATGCGGAATTCACGCATGCTTAGGTGAAAGGCTATGTTATTCAATTTGCTGTTAAAGTTCACCCTTACACTAAGTGCTTGTGTGTATGATTTATGAGGCAGAGAGCGGGTGAAGTAGTTACTCATGGCAATTTGGTTCTTAATCTCCACCTCCTGTAAATTCTGTGGTTCTTCCTTCCATGGTAGATCATTGTCATGCAGGACAGTGCACTTGGTTCTCCTTGAATTGAGCTGTCTTCAAGATTACTTCTTAAGTCCAGATGGTTGAAAAAGGAAACTGATTTTAGATTGTGCTGATGTGCAAACTGCTTTAATCAATGACTTAAAGTGACTGCTCATGGCAAACAACAGAAGCTCTTAACCAATTAAAATCTTTAGGAAAGGATGTTAGACTTTTGTTAAAATAGTCATTTATCAGCTGAAATGTATTAAAAGGAACCTAGAAACAGCTTGCAGTCCTACTTAAATGTAATAAAAGTGGTTTGGTCCTCCCCTTTCAAATTGCAAGCCCAAGGCAAAAAATATGCTGATACAGAAAGAAGTGGCAAGTGTAATTTGGTACAGTAGTCCCCCTTATCTGCAGGGGATACATTCCAGGCCCCCCTGCCAGTGGATGTCTGAAACCGTGGACAGTACCAAATCCTATATTTACTATATTTTTTCTTATACATACATACCTACGATAAAGTGTAATTTATAAATTAGGCACAGTTAAGAGCTTAACAGTGATAACAATTATAATGATACATTGGCATTACTGCTCTTGTGCTTTGGGGCCATTATTAAGTAAAATAAGGGTTACTTGAACACAAACACTGTGATACCATGACAGGTGGTCTGCTAAACAAAGACAGCTGCTAAGTGATTGATGGCCAGGTATCACATAAAAGAGTGGATACTCTGGACAAAGGGATGATTCACGACCTGGGTGGGGTGAAACGCACAACACAAGATTTCATAATGCTACTCAGAACAGTGCCATTTAAAACTTATGAATTGCTTTTTTCTGGAACTTTCTATTTAACGTTTTTGGACTGCGGTTGACCATGGGTAACTGAAACTGTTGATAAGGCAGGGCTGCTGTACAGTTAGTCCTGTCTTTTAGATCCATGTGTTTCTACATAAAACTTAAAGAAATGGCTTGCTTTCTTCTTTGGCCAGAAAAGCGAAGGGAGTTTGATTCTGATATAGAACACAGTTTTAGCAGGGCTTGAAAATATTACCAGCATAGATATCTTTGGAAATAGGAGAAAAATTAATTTTTTTTTTTTAGATTTCTGTCCTTAATATTTGGAGAAAAATCTTTGGTTAGTAGTTATGATTAAAGGCCTATTGTCATTTCCTCTGTCAGAATAAACTGCTGAAATCCTATAGTTCTCTCTTTATGTCTTTCAGTGGTGATGAGGTTTAACTGTAACACTCAGGATAGCCACTGTATTTCATTGGCAGGCCATTGGATTCAAGAGCCATTTCTTATATAAGAATTGTTTTTTAATAGTTCCTTCTCCTTTGTAATTACGAGTAGTGTTTTCTTGGGACATTCAAGGTAAGATCTGCTCTCTGAGCTTTAAAGAGTTATTCTGTAGTAGACATATCTAATGTCTCCCTTTTACCTGGGTAAATCTCCATGAATCTCTTACATAAATTGTACTTATTTATTGCCAGTTTTTTAATAGCTTTGATTGAAGTACAGCATTCTACCAAAAAATGTACTGGTAAGTACAATTTGGTAATCTTTTATAAATTTATTGAGTTATACAGTCATCACCACAATCCAGTTAAAGAAATTTCTCTCACACCAAAAAGTTCCCCTTGCCTGTTTGTGGTCAATTCTTGCTTCTACCCCCAGCCTAAGCAACTACTTTCTGTCTCTGTAGATTGGCATTTTCTGGAAATTTCACATAAATGAGATCACTCTATGTGTGGTCTCTTGCATCTGGCTTCTTTCACTTACTGTAATGTTTTTGAGGTTTGTTCATGTTGTAGTGTGTATAGATAATTCATTTCTTTTTATGGCTGAATGATATTCCATCATATGGGTATGCCATATTTTGTTTATCCGTTCACCAGTTGATAGACATTTGGATTGTTTCCAGTTTGGAGCTATTATAAGTAGTGCTGTTACGAACAATTATATACAAGTCTTTGTATGTTTTTGTTTTCTTGGGTAGGAATGGAATTGCTGGGCAATATGGGAAGTATATGTTTAAATTTTTAAGAAACCATCAAACTCTTTTCAAAAGGAGCTTTTCATTTTCCATTCTCACCAGCAACATATGAGGGTTCCAATTTCTTCACACACTTGTATTGATAATATTGTGTTGTCAGTCTTTTAATTATAGCTATTTTAGTGGCAGTGTTTAGTGGGGGCTAATGAGACCTTCATGATTTTTGCCTCACCTAGTACCCATAAAGAAAACATTGTCAGTTCAGGTAGTAGACTGTATTTTAAATAAAGATCTTCAGGTACTGGAGTTTTAAGAAAAACAAACTTAGATGCATATACTACAAGATTATGTTTGTGTTTTGGAATCCTCTGTTTCTGGGAAGAATTTATGTTAGTAAAGGATAAACTTAGTTCAGGAAAAACTGTGTAGATTTCAGGAACTTGTTAGAGCACAAAGGTGATTAGTTGTGAGAAATTAAAGTCAATTTTATTGATGTCGGGTATTTAGTATGTCTTAGATCAATGTTTACAGATGTGGACAATTTATAGGTTCATTATTTTCTCCTTTTATTTGTTCTGTTGTAGTATTTTTTCTCAAGCATGTGTTTATTTTGTTGGATTCATTACCTGTCTCATATACCGAGAAGAAAATATATGTGCAATAACTAAGATTGGATTATCCCATAAATTTGCCCCTTGCTATTACTTTTAGATGTACTGTAATGAGGCCAGCAAGACTTAGACATAAGAATTTTAAATGTTTGGGATTATAAGAAGGGTAGAATCCACAAACCAAAGATAAGATTTGCCTGTAGCAAATCTGGTTCAAATCAGTAGACTTTCCTGAGTTTAGAAGATAAAATGAAATAATTTCTCAGGTCCTTTTTACCACTGCTGCTTAAAAAATACATGAGTAATAAACAGGAAGAATGAAGTATATGGTATAGAAAGAGTAAAAGAAAAAAGAAGTAAAAAGATCGATGAAACAGAGTATTCTTAGTGTCAACATCAGTAAAATGCCTTCCTGCTTATAACTCACTGGAAATATAAACATCTATTGTCTGTTTATATGACAGTCTCTTACATGTTGCAAGGTGATTTAACTGCTCCTTAGGCTTCCCCTCATTAAAAAAATAATAAGTACATGCCTGTTGGAAAATATACAAACAGTAATATGTTGTATATAAAATTAAAGAGCATAAGTCTCCTTTGTTGTACCCCTACCTTCACAACCCTCCCCATGCTCACATTCTCTATCTGTTTTGCTGTGTTAGTCCTTTTTTTGTTGCTTATAACAAAATACCTGGAACTGGGTAATTTATAAGAAAATGAAATTTATCGCTTAGAGTTCTGGAGGCTGAGAAGTCCAAAGTCCAAGGAACACATCTGGTGAGGGTCTTTTTGGTGGTGTCTTTACAGCAATACAGGGTCACAGGTGAGAATGGCAAAGCAGAGAGAGAGCAGCTCTTCCTGTGCTCTTCTTTTTTTTTTTTTTTTTTTTTTTTTGTCTTTTTCGTGACTGGTAAGGGGATCGCAACCCTTAGTATGGTGTCACCCGTACCGCGCTCAGCCAGTGAGGGCACCGGTCATTCCTATATAGGATCCGAACCCGTGGCGGGAGCGTCGCTGCGCTCCCAGCGCCACGCTCTCCCGAGTGCGCCACGGGGCCGGCCCTGTGCTCTCCTTTTAAAGCCCTCCAAACCATGCCCCTGACTACCATTATTAATGCATTCACTACGGGTGTGGTCCTACATTCCAGTCATCTCTTCAAGGTCGCACCTTTCAATTACCGTAATAGTATTTCCCACCCTTAACAGTTACAGTGGGGGATTAAGTTTTGGGGGGATATTCAACCCAAGGCACTTGCTTTCTCACTCCTTCATAGGAATAACCCTGGTAATCCCTGTTAATACTCTATATCCTGATCAAGGTGGTTAATTGTTTTAGGGTACAGTAAATTGGGGTTATAGCCGTAGACAGTACATTTTGGGAGAACACCTCATTCCCTGTGGGATCAAGCAACTTGATCTAAGAGAACAAGAGCTTACAATAAGATAGGATGAGGCTAAGTCATACTTGGTAAGCAACAACAAGAAGCTAAGATGTGTGCATGGATAGAATCATGACAATGTCAGATGAAATGTTACATCCCTACACACCTGCATACATCTCTTTCATAGCCTACTACTACTCTTTGTCTGTGTATTTCCCTCTTTCATAGAGCTTTATTGTAACACTTTCCATCACTGTGAAAATAAGGAGGGAGGTGAAAAAAGACAGTTCTAGACTGTCCACTCCCCCAGGTGATAGCCAGCTCCAAATACACGGCATATGGGTTTAAATTTAAGGAACAACAAAAAGACATCTTCATTCCATAGGTTTTTAGAGGAGTAAACCCACAAGGTCTAGACCATTTGTTCATCCATTCAGCAAATGTTTGTTAAATGCATACTATGTGCCAGTCATTACGGCAAGACACAGACAGTAAACAAGTAAGGAAATAAGGACATTTCAGTCAATGACAGACCACATAAACAAAGGTGGTCCCATAAGATTGTAACACCTTATTTTTACTGTGCCTTTTCTATGTTTAGATATGTTTAGGTACATATTACTTACCATTGTGTTACAATTGCCTACAGTATTTAGTACCGTAACAAGCTGTACAGGTTTGTAGCCTAGGAGCTACATATAGCTTAGGTGTATAGTAGGCTATACCATCTAGGTTTGTGTAAGTACACTCTGGTGTTCATATATCGGTGAAATCATTTAACAGTGCACTTCTCAGAACATACTCCCATTGTTAAGCGACACATGACTATGTATAACAAATGGTGATAAACACTTGTATTAATTTCCTAGGTCTGCAATAACAGTACCACAAACTGAGTGGCTTAAAACAACAGAAGTTTATTCTCTCATAGTTCTGGAAACTAGAAGTCCTATATCATGGTTTGGCAAAGTTGGTTCCTTTTGAGGCAGAATCTGTTTAATGGCCCCCTCATAGCTTTTGGTGACAGCTGGCAACTTTGCAATTCCTAGGTTTGTAGATTCGTTACTCTAATCTCTTCCTCCCTCTTAACGTGTGTGTCTGTGCTGAGATTTACCTCTTCTTATAAGGAAGCCAGTCATATTGGATTAGAGACTGCCGTAATGACCTTATCTTAACTTGATTACAAATGCAAGGACCCTATTTCCAAATAAGGTAACATTCTGTGGTTCTAGAAAAGACATGAATTTGAGGGGTTTACTATTCAACCAATGACAGCACTGTAGCAAAAAATTAAAGCGGGATGGTGGGATAGGGAATGCTGGTGTGAAATGCACTTGTGATTTAATGTAGAAGATCAGGGAAGTCCTCACTGTTTCGGCATCATTTGAACAGAGAATTGAGGAAGGTGGGGGGAGGGAATCCAGAGGATATCTGTGGGGAGAGCTTTGCAGACGGTGGGAGCAGCATGTTCCTCTGAAGCAAGAATGTGCTTGGCTTCATCAAGAAGCATCAGGGAGGCCAGTGCGGCTGGAGGAAGGAAGTAGGAGATGAGATCAGAGATGTGGCTGGGGAACGTATCACATAGGGCCTCCTAGACCTTTTTCTTTACTCTGATTGAAATGGGAAACCATTGAAGAGTTTTAAGTAGAGGATCTGGTTGGTTCGTATGCCATATTGAGAAAGGGCAAGGCTGAAGTAGGCAGATGAATTAGGCTACTGCGTTAATCCAAATGGGGAGGTAGTGGTGGAGGTAGTGAGAAGAGGTCAGATTCTTGATATGTTTTGAAAGTAAAATTTGGCAAGTTTTACTGATCATTTTTGTATGTAGGGTGTGAAGAAAGAAAGAGGTCAGAGATACCTCCCAAGTTTTTTGGCCTAAGCAACTGGAAGGAATTGCCATTTACTGAGAAGAGAAAGTCTGCTAAGTTGGTCATACAAGGAAAAAGGTCTGGGAGAAGTCACCATAGAGATGTCTGTAAAGGCATGAAACTGGATGAGATCCTACACTAAGGGAGAGGTTTGGGGTATAGGGCACAGGTGGAAGGGGTAACTTAGATGCACAGACAGTTCACTGAAGGCAATAGGAGGGAAGGTAGAGTATATGGGGACAGGTGCAGGTGGGTGACCAGTTGAAAGAAGAATTCATGGAGGAGATTGGCATAACCTGGGCCGTAAAAGGCTAGATAGGAGAGGTCCCAAAGAAAGGTATTCCAAGGCAACCGCCTCGGTGATGGTGGGTCCTAGTGCTGTGTGTGTTAATGGGACTTTCCCTAGGAATAATGGGTTTTGTTGCTGCTGTTGTTTTGCCCCTTGAGTTTACTGTTAACGAACATTTCTGATCACTTTGTATCTATTTCTAATTCTTTTCTAATTTCTAATCATTTTCTAATGCAGTTCTCTCAGATTTGTCTCTTTCCATCCTAACTACCACTGTGCTAATTCAGTCTTTCGTTATTTCACCATTGGACAGTTTCAGCATCCTATATTAATTATCCACAATGTTCTTTTACTTCAGTCCAGGCCCGTATGTACAGATTTAGCTTCTTATAGCACAGATTTGATTGTGGGTCAGCCCTTCTTAATCACTCCCCATGTCTTTGAAGTCAGTCCCCCATTCAAGGCTTGCCACAGTTTGGTCCCACCCTGCCACTCCTAACCCATTTTTGTACAGGCCTCCTCTCCTCCCCTCCCTCTGCATGTTTTTTCTTGATATTCTCTCCACAGAAAATGTCCATCCTTCTCCCTCATTCTCAAACCTCACTCTAAAGAGATGCCCATGACTTGAGAACCAGTATTTCTTTGTACACCAATGCCTGGTCGAAGTTTTATTATAGTAGAATTCATTATCACAGATTCTGCTGCTGTCCTACCGTGAGTAAGACAAAGTGACCTCATCTGTTTTCATGTTCTCTGAGTACTACTGGCCAGTAGTTAATTTGTTTGTTTGTTCGTTTCCATTGTTGACTTTAATGAAACAGTGCTTAGGAATAATAAGAATTTGAATTTTTGAATTACAGCAGAATTATTTCTCTGGTTCTTGAATTGAATCAGTTCCTAAATCTGAGTGCTAAATCTTATATACAAATATAACATTTCTGTATTTTGAGTTCTAAAATATTATAGAACTTTCTTCATAAAACCAGAAAAGGATAGAGGAGAAAAAAAATGCAAGAGAAGAAAAAGAGGAATCTGAGGAGTCCCTCAAGGAAGATATCATATAAACTTAAGGCAATATTATTTATCAATTTTTAGAAGGATTTGCCACATAAAATGTGGTTTTTCTAAAATTTCTGATACTTGACATTTCCTTTCAAGAATGACTCAAATTCCTGAGGCTCTGTAAAACACTGTGCTGCCTCTCTCTCTTCCAGCGTCCACAAAAGCACATTCAACCAGTGGCCACCTGCTTCACTTTTTGGGGAGGAGTCTGACTCATCACTCACTGTATCTCTTCAACTGAAACATGAATTTAGGTTCCATTCAATTACCAACTTTTTTTTTTTTTTTTCCTTTTTGTCTTTTTTCGTGACCGGCAACGGATCGCAACCCTCAGTGTCGTGCCCGTACCGGACCGGGACCGGCAATGGGATCGCAACCCTTGGTGTTGCGCCTGCACCTCGCTCAGCCAGTGAGCGGCCAGTCTGTATGTGGGATCCGAACCCTCAGCAGGAGCGCCGCTGCGCTCCCAAGCGGCGCACTGTAGCAGTGCACCACCGGGCCGGCCCCAATTACCAACTTTTAATTGGATCCCACAGCCAGATTGGTCTCCTGCTCCAGAGAATTTCCTCTTGGCTATACTGTTACTATGGCTACTTGGTTCCTTCTGCTTACTTACTATATTAGTTTGATGACATCTATGCAGGTGTGAAGCTAGACATTCTTTTCTCCCTCCTCCTGCCCATCCGGAATGGAATCAAGTCGAGGTGGTAAGATTCTTAATTCTTCTGTATCACTTTTATTTTGATAAGCTTTGCCAAGTTTTAGAATTCTAGGACCATGGAAAATTGTGGAGACAGTCTTTCTCTGCTCTCCCTACCCCTCACCCCCATCCCTGACACATTTGTTGAGGTGTATGGCATATACATGACATAAATGAACTCAAGAAATCACTTCCTCTTTTAATGAGAAAGTCTTTAGTTTCTTTCTTGTGTTAGCATAATGTCTTTATTTTGTACTTTAAGTGTACTCCTTTCTAGAATTGGAGAAAATTAGTTGCACTAGAGAGTGGATGTTCTTTGGTCTTTAATTACCTGCTATATGCCCTCTAAATATTAATTGATGACCTTTAGGCTTTGTGGGACATGTTCAGTGGGTCTTTAATGGTTAAATTGAATGTTTTTAATAAAAAACTACAAGACTGTGGATTGCCGTCCATTGACCAGGAAACTTAAAATTTGCTAGCTGACCTGGGAATGGATCTGGTCTTAGCCCATGCTATTTAAGATGAGACATACTATTCATCAATAATAAAAAAGATATGTCATAATGTTCTCTTATATAAAGTGAGATTACAGCCAGTGGGTGCCCTTTTTCTAGTTTTTCATTAGCTCATACTGTCATTCTTGTTCTACAGAGTGGGCTAAGGCCAAGAGACCTTCAATATCATTCTTCCTGTGGCTACAAAGTAGGACTCACAGTTAGCTCAAAAACAAAAATAAAATGAGAGAGATCTCATAGTCTGCAGGAATGGATTCTTACAATAAAGACTTTGCATTTACTCTGCTCCTTGTGCCTGGGGTTTTAATTTAACACATCAATGAAAAGACAGCATTTAAAAGGAGAGGAAAACACCCAGCAGGACTTACTTTTATTAGTGCAATTTGTAAGAAAATACAGCATTTAATGAGAAAATCGTTAAGCATGAAAAAATGGGCCATGACTGATCTTGTGGAGCTTAAATGGTGAGGTTTTAATTGAGGTTTTTAGTTATTGGTAAGAAAAATAATATTAATTAAAAAAAACCCAGGACTGCATCTGTATGTTGAGATGGTCAGCACTTTATATATCTTAGTTCAATTTCCTGTGCCACTGGTCATGGTTATTATGGCTATGGTGGTGGTCTGTGTTTCATATCTGCTGACTTTCTTTGTTCTTAAAAAGGAGCCAGGCAACTTCTTTTCTGCTGGATGAGGAAGTTTAGGGCAAAGAGCCTGGCAGAACAGTTTCTAAAAGCGGGGAAGGACAGGGCAGGGCAAAGAACAGAGCAGAACTGTGTCCACTTCGTAGTCCAGATGCTTAAAAAAGAAGACAACTCGTGAATGTCATTTTCAGGTTCATAAAGCTTATGCTTTTTTCCTAGTTCTCCACTTCTTTCATTGCCATCCATTGATTTTTTTTTCCCCCAGTAAGAGTATTTCATTAAAGACTGCAAAACTAAAAACAAATACCAGAACAAGGAGCACACACATTCAGGGCAAATTCTGTCTGGAATCTTAGCTCCCAAATCTCTTGGAAGTGGAAGCAGAAATGGCAGCATATCTTTTGTCCTTTAGAGGAAAAATATTTAGGATGCCTTCTTTTTGTATTTAAATTTTCAGAAGTACATTTGACTTCTGAGAGGTTGTGAACACTATGGGAAGTACTCAGTGGCTCCTAGTACCTCTCACTTATTTTCACGGTCCACACCATGATGTGGCAATTGTTTGCTGTGTTTCACCATGTTAAAGCTGAAGGAGAGGGAAATGTATGTAGCTCCTGAAGAGGTCTCAATTAGAAGTGAAAATAATGGTTTTTTTCTAAATTCTGTTTTTTAGAAATACACCTTTTAAAACAATTTAAATGGCTAGGAAAAGCTTTAAATATATGTACCTGTGTATTTTTTTGCTATAACTTTTAGTTGAATTTCATTATATCCTTTGTTACTAGAAAGAAGAAAAGGGAAAAAAAAACTTACGTATTGAACCTTCCCTTATTATTTAAAGTAAATAATGCATTGTTATTTCCCCAGTAATTATTTCGTCTACCAACTAGGAAATTTATGATCTTCATCACAATAAAGCAGTCAACACTGTGCCAGGTGGCCCTTAGATCCACTTCTCACCCTTCCCTGTGTGCACCAGATCAGGGGAAGGGATGGGGCAGGGTTCACCCCTGCAGGTTGCATTTCCCAGGCTCCCATGTGTCAAGGCTTCCTGCTGGATTCAGCTAATGGGAGCCACTGGTGAATTTGATGAGAAGTGGGGAGAGAAGGAGAAGCCAGGGTGTTTCTCCCTTTCTGTGCTGGGCAGCATCTCCCATCCTTCATGGCTTTGGCTCCTATAGGACAGGTCCCTGAACTCTAGTTACACGCCTCTTTTCTTTTTCCCACATGCCAACAGGTGCTAAGGTCTTCTTGCTGTTACTGTCTCTGGGTTATAGCACCATTTTCAGTTGGCTTTACAGCTTTTCATCACCTGTATAACAATTGCCTGCATTAAATTTCCTGTGTTAAATATTCAGAGTGATTTTTTTATTCTTCTGGTTGGACCTTGACTGATATACACACAGCCTCTACCTACAATGGCCAATTTACATCTTATAGTAGAGAGACATAAAGGAAGTCTGTTTGTTATCCATTTCTGTTTTAGTTGCCTATATTAAAACACAGACTCCTTTTCTTATCAAGGAAGTGTGTCTTGTAAGCTCCTGTCTTAAAACAGTGATGGTAATTTACATGTGGATTTAATTGCTGGTAGACTGGACTACTTGCCTAGAGTTTTATTTGTTGATGGCTATTATTCCTTTTTATTGCCTTAATAATAATGAGTGGCCTGATCTTGATTTCTATTGTCACATTTTTATTTTGTTTTACAAAGATGATATTGTCATTGTATATACCTAAATCTGTTCTTTAACATTGGCTATACATAAAGCAGTTCTTAACTGCTGACATCTGCAAAATGTACAACTTTTCAATGAGTAAAATTCACATGAGGCATTGAGATAGTGAGAATTAAATTGGGAAACATCTTCATTGATGCCTGGGTTCAGCAAAATAGTTTGAGATTTTTACAGTCCTTTTTCTGTAGTGTGTGACAGATGAGTGAACCTGCTGCTTTTTGGTTCTGTCAGAATGAGTGAAGAGCCACAATAAATGACTTCCTTTCACTTTGTTGGAAACATCTTAGCAGAGAACAGACAGAGGTAGTGATTAAAAGTAAAGTCAGAGGCAGGTAAGTTGTGACCATGCAACAAGAAAGGAGGTGGTCCATTCTGTAGGACTTTGGATGCTATTGAATGTTTTCTGTAAATAGGGAGAACATGTATTTCAGAATAAGCAGGAAAACTGCCATTTTCCTCTTATATAACACTTCCGAATCTAGGTAACATTTTGAATATGACACTAAAGTATTATTGTATTGAAGCTAATTTTGTGTATCCATATCTGTACTCATGTCAGATGCTTGGTTAATATCTAATGCCCATATTCAAAACCTCCAAATCCAGGACCAGATATCTTTGAAGTATTTCTTGAGATAAATGATGGCTCTTTGCCTGACTTAGTATTCTAAAATGGATGACACTTCCAATGGCCATTTTTTATATTGGCTACTAATGAATATTATTGAGTCACTGACTAATTCTGAAGAATTTTTGTGAATTATAATTGAGGCTATGATTTACTGAGTATGAAAACTGGCAGGCCATTGCTTAGCTCTGTAATTGAGGTAGAAGCAGAAAAATGATCAGCATTTCCTTTCTGCAGGGTGGGGGAGATAGGGAAGTCAAAAGCATAATCCAGCCAAGGTAGAAGATTAATTTTGTCAGCCACTTCTGCATTTTACTGTCATTAAAAATGGCAGGGGGGCTGGCCCCGTGGCTCACTCGGGAGAGTGCAGCGCTGATAGCGCTGAGGCTTCTGGTTCGAATCCTATATAGGGATGGCCGGTGTGCTCACTGGCTGAGCATGGTGCAGATTACACCGTGCCGAGGGTTGCGATCCCTTTACTGATCCAACAAAAATAAAAAGGCAGGGAAATGTGAAGTATGTTAAAGCACCACCCATCACTGCTATTCCCCAGTGTTAAAAGGTTCATTATCATCAGCAAAGTGATCTAGGTAAAGGGACAGAATTTAGAAACATGGGCCAGATGCACAGGCAGCATAACAGATTATTCCTAGGAGGGCAAAAATCTGGTTCTCTGTATTCATTGGATTTATTTGAATAGAAGTTTGGATTCAGAAACCTTTGTTTCTGAACCCTCCAGGGGAAAAGACAGAACATATAACATGTAAATAAGAAAAACTAAATCCCCATAGGCCCATAGATACAGGAGGACTTCATTCTAAAATAGACACTGGGTATGGAGACCCCTACTTCCTTTTCTTTGTATACCTTCTTTCCAACATGGTTATTGCAAATGGATTGTTGCCTTTGGCATTTGCTTCATTTTAGCCTCTTCTGAATATTTTTTCTGTAAGGTGGCAACTATGTATGTGTGTTCCATCCTATTTCAGGATAAAATGGGTCAGGAAGCTGTGCTTTTTGCAAAGGAATTCAGTACCTCTGTAGGTGTTAAGGGACTCCTGGGTCTAAGGGCTTCCTAAATTTCAGTCCTTAATCCCTGTGCTCTTTATACTCTTTTCCTTGTAGTCTTTATGTAAGTTTGGACCCAGCAGACAATGCATTTTTTAAATAGTCTCTTCTTGTAGTATCTATGATGCCATATCCTCTTGATTTTCTTCTGTCTCTCCTTCTTGAGCTCCGTATCCTCTTTCCAACCCCTAAATGTTGTACTTCCTAAAAGGCTCGGTCTTGAGCTCCTTCTCTCTTCTACACTTTCTAAGGAGCCAAGCTCTGCATTGCCTCAGGACCCTCACGCATGTCCTTCTTCTTCTTAGAACTCCTTTCTCTCCAACGTTTTCTGTCCAATTCTTACTCCTTTTTCTTCCCCTACTCCTGGCCATGTACTGGACCGTTTGCTTTTCTCCAAACATACCCTGTGCTTTCCCACCTCTGTTCTTTGTACTCAGGCTCATTCTCTTTCCTGCCGCATGTGAGGGTCAGTTTCTGTTTTTCATCGTCCAGCTGAAAAAATATGTTAATTCAGGAAGCTTTTTATAATCACCTAACACTTTTTAAAATTCAGATCAGTTAATGTATTCCATAATATTCATAGCCCTCTTCACATTTACTTCCTATTATTATTTTTGTGTATATGTATTATATTCCTTGTTAGATTGCAAATTCGTCAGAGACAAGGGTCTTATCTTCAATTTAATTATATCTTCCACAGAACATAGCACAGTGTCTTATACATGCTAGTTACGCAATATATATTAGGATAAATCAATGAAAATGATCAATAAATCAGACAAAGAGAAACATTTATGTTATAGCTTCCTATGATTCCTCATTCTCATTTCAAAAGAAATGGGGAATTTGGAGTCTCTGGGATTACTGCCCTTGGCCTGTAAAGGTATTTTTTGTGCCCAGATCTGTAACTCCAAGGGAACTTTTTATCAGACTATTTGAGAAAGTAGGCTGTTATAAGTAAGATAGAAAATATCAAACATTTCTGTTACTTTCCCTTTCTAAGCTGAAAAAGAGAGATAGCTTCTATTTGCTTTGAGCTTCTTGTTGCTGGTTTTCTGCTCTGCTTACTAATCAGGGTTGTATTATTTACCTTGTTTAAAAGGATCCATCTGAACATTCTTTCTCTCCTTTGTAGTTGGATATTAATTCACTGCTGCAGGTTACTTTGGTAAAGATTTCTGAAATTGCAGGGAAAAGTTTCTTTAATCCCTCAAGTTTGTTAAGTGCTTTATTGTAATGGAGATCATAATCTCCTAGTTGATAGAAAAGATGAAATGGTTACTGAGGATATTTTTCCCTTGCTGCAAATTTGCTACATTAGGAAATAATTCACCCAGTTTTTTAATTCTTTTCATGTGCTGTAAGGTCCTTTGGAAATAAGTAGATGACCTTGGTTTCATATCTTTCATAAGTCCTTGAACAATGTTCAGGTCACTGTTTTTCACACAGTTATTGGCCTTGAACCTTTATAGGTGAATCTTGAAAGTGGTTTGCTTTAGTATTGTGCACACACACATTCGTAACTACTCAAATGAGGCCATGATTTTGGGAAACATGAAGTCTTAGAATATCTTGACCATTCAGCATAAAGTGCCGAACAGCCAGCCACCGAGTGGTTTCAGGGGACAAGAAAGAGTGAGCTTTTAGGCCGTGAGTGTTCACTTTTCCTTGGTTTGTTCTTCTACACAGATCTTCAGGGTCAGTTTTGATCTACTCAGCAAATTAAGTTCCTTATGACTGTTACGTTTCTATTTTCTTTTCCCTTTTTTCATACTGGAGAATTCTTTGTTTCCTTGTGAGGCAACCTCAAGTTGCAACCCTCCTTGTAAATGATAACATTATTAATGTATTTCTCTTCCCGTAGCATTTGTGGCATTGCTTGCTGACAGTTATTGTTTATTAAATATTAGTAGCTCGTGGAGTGCCGAGCAGTGTGGAAAATGTTCAGGTCCAGCTAAGGGGATAAGATTACATAGTAATGATTTCTCATTCTCAAGGGATATTATGTTAAGACTGGGGCTGGCCTTTTCTAACTTAATGTGGAATTAATAGAAGATGGGGTATCCCTGGCTTCTTATTTTTCACTGCCTGGCACTATTTGACAAGTATCTTGAGTGGAATTAGGGGAGGAACTAGAGAATTTATTTTCTATGAATATAATAGGAAAGACAGTTTTGAATTCTCCCAATGGCTCTAAATTCTGGGAGGAAAATAAAAAGCAGCAGCAACAATTTAAAAAACAACAATCGCAACCTAGTTTTTGACATCCTGTAAAGGAGTATTTAGCTATAATTCTAAGCATTTTAGAAATGAAATTTTATTTCTTAACAAATATCACTAAGTATTATCCACACTTCTCAAATATAGACTTTTGAAATCAGGATTTTGCACTTCATCTCCCCCCTAAAAGAAATCAGGCTATTGGGCATGCTGACTATAAGGCTTTTGAACCATTAAACGTACTTATAGGCAACTTGTGGAAGCAGACTCTCTCTAACGAGCATCACTGAAATCTGGGAAAGTAAATTTGTTGTCTTACGTTGTAGTGAGTCGCCAGCTAATAAGTCACATTGAACAGTTTTTGGATACTAATGAAACACCATATTTTATGAAGAGCATGGACTGCATCAAAGCCTTCCGGGAAGAAGCCATTCAGGTAACACTATCCTTGCCTGTCTTCTCTTCCAAAACAGTTGCCACCGTCACAGGGCAAAGACATACATTGTCCCACAAATAAGCCTGGGCTCTGGAAACAATCATTCTCACTGTGAATAGCAATGTATGCCAGGAGAAGGAGAAATGACTAAACTCCTGTTACTGTCATTGTCATTTCTAAGAGGGAATAAAGGTGGGTGGGTGGGATGTTTTATCCCCGGGAGTTAGCTTTTTGTTACACTAAAGCCCCAGCTCTGTGTTCCTATTCAGGGAACCAAGGAAATTTCCATTGTAACCATTGTAACCTCTAGTGGCCCAGTCATTATTGTAAAAGGTGGGATTTTAGGAAAATTGATGGATAATATATATTGGTGTAATTATTGAGAAAGATTTTATAAAGGAGAAGGGATCCGAATGCCAGAAAAAAAAAAAAAAAACACTGAAAATTAATTGCTCAGCTTCCTCCACCTCCCCCATTTTTTGTGTGGGTTTTGTTTATTTGTTTTATTAGAAATTTTCAGAAAATACTTCTAAAACTCTTCCAAATTATAGGCTTTTATACCTCTAGACAAGAGGTGAGCAAGTTTAAATTAGAAAGTATATATATTTTATTTATTTTATTTTATCACTGCACAATGTAAACATTTTTTGTGGCCCTCTACCAATTTCTTGCAAACCCCTTCACGTCTCCCCCTTTTCCACTTCCGGTGTCCTCAGTTCCATTCTCTCTTTTTGAGAGTTCAAAGAACTATCGTGATTGTTGTTTCTTTCTTTATTTTTGTTTCCTTTTTTTTTTTCAGCTCCCACTTATGAATGAGGACATGCAGTATTCCTCTTTCTGTACTTGGCTTGTTTCACTTAACGTAATTTTCCCTAAGTTCATCCATGTTGCTGTGAATGGCAGAATTTCATTCCTTTTTATAGCAGAGTAGTATTCCATCAGAGTAGTATTCCATCATGTATATATACCACATTTTCCTTATATAGTTGTCCATCAATGGACATTTAGGTTGGTTCCAACTCTTAGCTATTGTAAATAGAGCTGCAGTAAACATGGGAGGGCAGGTATCTATTCAACATGATGATTTCCATCCCTTTGGATATACAACCAGCAGCAGAATTGGTGGATTATATGGCAGTTCTATCTGTAGGTGTTTGAGGAACCTTCATACTGTTTTCCATAACAGCTGCACTGATTTACAGTCCCACCAACAGTGTAGGAGCATTCCCCTTAGAAAGTATCATTTTAAATTAGGCACAGTTGTGGTATATGTTCTTGTGTGGATGCTTATTAGATATTTGCTTAATAAATAAACAAATCAATGCTTGAGTAATTTAGGCACTTACAAAGAATGACAAGAAAATGAGAAAATTATTAAAATTAGATTAAAATAAAAGATTCAGAAATAGGTGGCCCAGATACCTTATAGATTAAAGACACAGTTTTGGAAACATAGAATTCAAGATAAGGCTAAGGATGACTCAGGTGGGAAAGATTTGATTAGATGGAAAGAAGTAGTAAAAACGCATTGCTTTTTCTCAGCAGTGCCCCAGGCTAGACGGAATGTCTGATACCACTTGTGTGTACCGTTGCCACCATGAGTCGTTTGAAATACCAGGCCATCACTGGGTTTCTTTAAAATAAAAAAGGAGAGAGAGAGAGAGAGATGGAGGAGGAGCAAAAGAGACATCAGAAATGTAGCCGTCAGTCTTAACATAGGGATCTTTGAACTAAAAATTTTCAAAAAGAAGGAAGAAAGATTTATAGAACAGTTAAAATGAGAGTACTGACTGGTTATTTCTGTGTGTGTATATAATGGCACATTTTTAAAAAAGAATACATGTTTTAGATATTGCATACTAGAAATTTACAAATTAAATAATATGACTTCAGTTTACTTCAAAATAATCTAAGGATTGTGAGAGGAGAAGATGGGGGTATAAATGAAGCAACATTGATTGAGCTGATGATTATTTAAGCTGGATGATGGGTACATGAGTGGTCACTAAATTATTCTGGTTTTTTTGAAATGGTCTATATTAAAAGTTAAAAAACAAAGCACCAGGCCACCAAAAATACTGTGTGTCTCTGGGAAGCTCTGCACCTTCCACACATGGGAAGGACTTCAGGATCCCAACGACCAAAGCTGAATTGGAAATACCAGCTTCCCATTTACCAAAGAACATTTTTTATACATATGTAAATAAGGTAGATTCACAATATGTAGTACTTTGGTCTAGGGATGACTTTGGTTTTGTATTTGCTGTAACCTGCTACCTCCTCTACCCCCACTTGCCTCCACAGTTTTCAGAAGAGCAGCGCTTTAACAGTTTCCTGAAGGCCCTTCAAGAGAAAGTGGAAATTAAACAATTAAGACATTTTTGGGAAATTGTCGTTCAGGGTAAGGTGTCATTTGTTTTTTTTTCCCAAATATTTATGCTATTTTTTTCCCTAAATATACATGTAAATTCTAAGTATAAATTATATTGTGTGATGTGTTATGTGGGGGGACCTGATGACTTTCCATTTGGCTTTGGGAAATGCTCAGGCTCAGTGAACTCAAAATCTTTCCTAATAAGCATAAATACAAAGTGAGAAATAATAGGTAAACGTATACGTCCCTTCTTAAACTCTTTGTGCAACATGACCCATTCCCAAGACTGTGCCTTTCTAGTTGTTGAATGAAGCAGCTGTGTGGGCAAACGTGCCCCCTTTCTCAGATTCATAGGCCATTTCAGTCCTGCTGGATCTGCAGCACTTGGATTGCCCTCACCCCTGTTTTGCCTTTCTACTACCTTTCATTACCTTGTTCTTGGGCTTTCCATATTAGCAGACCAGCATCTTCATGCACCACAGCCACTCAGTTCCTCACTTACCCACAGCAGCCAATGCAAATTAATCCCAGAAAGAAGGCAATACGCATTCTCTCAGTGCTAGGCTGGATGTTTGATTTCCTTCATGTCCTTTGTGCATTTTTTTTTTTAAACATGACCCGGCGTTCTTTCAGAACCCAAGTATAAGATATTACTTATTAAAAATACATATTATGAAAATAATTGATGTTTAAGAGATAACATGGAACTTTTCACTTGTAGTAGGGATGCAAAAACCTGTCGTTGTATGCAAATTCTGTATAAAAGTTGTTGCATACCTATCTATACAACTTCTAATGGGCAGCTTTTCATCACACAGGCAACCGTTTCCCTGACAGTTAATTTTTCAGCCCTTTACCTTCTACACTGGGGAGCAAAAGCAATTAGAATAGGTGGTGAGTGGTGCTTATTCAAATCACTTTTGTGTCTCTGCTGCCGACCCAGTAGATGAAAGAGATTGGTTTTGGTATTTATTGAATGCCTACAGCATGTTATTTGCTGAAAAGAAACAAGACATACATAAGATACATATTTTCTGAGAGCTTATATTCTTTTAAGAGAATACACACGACTTGTGCCATTTCTAGGTACAAATGGATGTTGAATTCATTTCACTTTTCTGAAAGCATACTGTGCATTTCAGGTAGGAAAAAAATCTTAGGAAGAAGAGAAAACTAAAGGGTAGATTTTTCTATCCTTGATTTGCTCTCACTGAGCTAAAATTGATGTACTGTGCCACATGCTAGACATGCCCGTTGCAAGAGCATGTTTCCTCCTGACCTAGTTCTCTGGCCATTTCATCAGTAGCCAGTAACACTGCTACAAATCGAAATGCATGCAGAGTCCCATATTGGGTACCTGATGTGTTTGGACAAAAATGTACAGTCATTCAATTATCATTTATTTATTGAGCTTCTGCTGTGTACTACATTAAGGGAATATAAAGATGAATGAGACCTAGTCCCTGCCCTTGAGACAAGTAAAGTCCATTAGGAGAGATAACATATGTACAGATAGTTATACAAGATCAGATATAAGAGCCATTTCAAAGGGATAAACAAAGTGATCTGAATTCTAAAGAAGGATAGACTGTTTCTATTTGGAGTTGATAAAGGAAGGGTTGCACTGGAGATGTGGACTTTATTGCTTACTACACAAGCAAAAATAAGAGAAAAGATAATGTAAGATGAAACAAACAATGTGAATTAATTGCCCTTATAGTTTTATATTTTTAATAGAACAGAGCATCTTTGTAGTTTTAAAAATCTCTAGTGCAAAGGTTGGAGGAGATGTGGTGAAAAGGAAAGTGGGATTGGGGTTGATTCTGTGTGTTTTAGTTTACTCTCTGAATTACTTTTTTAGATGGAGTTACTCTGATCTCCAAAGAGGAAGCCTCTGGAAGCTCTGTCACAGCTGAGGAAGCCAAAAAGGTATTGAGGATATTATCTCCCTGTCTTTAGATGAATTGTTGCAGCGGACATTATTTTTTTGATGCCCTTGAAGAAGTTAAATTTGAAAAGTAACTAAATGAGTGCACCTATTCTTTATTCAACCAAGAAGCAAATTACCACAACTGCAGCATCCTCATGGGAAAAATTACCATCTTTGTCAGTTTCCTGTAGGCCATTGTTGTGTTTCTAGAACTCACCTGCAATCCCAGCTTCAATAGCTCTAGAGCTGCTGAACTCCAGAGTGTGTAAACCAAGCTTAGTCTAGGCCCTGGTAAAGGCAATGAAATTCACCTTGCCAAGTAATTCCCACCCTGGCCACACGTTAGTCACATAGGTAGCTTTTTTCTTTTTAAATACTGATTAAAAATCAGAATTACTACAGAGATTTTGTTGGTCTGAGATGGGTCCAGGGCATGCTTTGTTTGAGTTTTTAAAGCCCCCTCTGCTGATTGTGATGTGCAGTAGGTAGAGAAACACTAGTATTTTGGCATACGGGACATTCAGGTGTTTTCCGCAAAAGATCCCATGTGTACAGATACCATGAGCTTTTTATTGATGCTAATTATTAGGCCAAGGCCTCCCTGCTTGTTGTATGAATATTGAATCTGATTCAGCTATGAGTCCAAAGTATATAGTTCATAACATTCAGTTTCAGTTACAGTCACTGATTGATCCAGTCCTGCTAGCCCCAATACCTGGCAGCTGTCAGATACTAAGCTTCTACCATATTCTAAGCACTGTGCCGGATGATAAGACAGCACCCCTGCCTTCTAGAAGCTCACTCAGATGGTGCACTGGGAGGCAAAGGAGTCTCAGAAAATAACTACACATGCTAAGGGAGAGCTTGGTCTGGGACTGGCAGACAGGAATTTGTTAGGGTAATGGCAGGATCAAGACTAGAGATGTTTATCACCTGGCTAAATTCAGGCCAAATTGAAAATGCCTTGAATTTTCAACTCAATAAAGGCATTTGGTAGAAACCATAGTATTGTTTGGGAGAAAAATTAGACTTTATAAGAATATTTATTAAGTGCTTTGCCTGGCAAAAGTTTTTTGTTAAAGAACAGATATGGTCCCTATGTTTAGGAAGTAAGATCCTGGAATTTTGGAAGCATACTCTAAGGTGCTAATTGTCTCAGTAGTTCCAAGATGTCTGTACTCTCTTCTGCCACAGTCAGTACTGAGTACTGTGGGCTTGATTATGTCTTACAAATGTTTGGTTTTATTTCTTTTTGTCACTTTATACAGTGTTGTAATAATACTTCTCCCTTGAACTGGGGTATATCAGTCAGGGTTCTCCAGAATAAGAGAAGCAACAGAATACACACACAGAAAGACTTTGACTGACTTTGAGGAACATGAGATTGTGGGGGCTGGCAAGTCTGAAACTTGTAAGACAGCCTGTCAGTTCAGGCAGGATTTCTATATGTTATAGTCTTGAAGCAAAATTTCCTCTTTGGGAAACCTCAGTTTTTGCTCTTAAGGCCTTTATCTGATTGGATGAGGCTTGCTGATGTTATCAAGGATAATTGTTTTTACTTAAAGTCAGCTAATTGTAAATGTTAATTACATCTACAAAACACCTACACAGCAACATCTAGAGTAGTGTATGATGGGCCTACTGGGCACCATTGCCTAGTCAGGTTTTCACATATTAACCATCACACAGGGTGAAAGCTTATCAGTCAGTTTTTGCTAAACAAGTAAAGTAACTTAATTTTAGTCATTATTGAATTTTTAAAAAATCTACTATTCAGGTGAGAGTTGAGTACATATTACAGTTTTGGGGGAAGTGGGGAGCACAGATCTAAAAATGTAATGTTTGCTCCCACCCGTACGTTTTAAGCAAAGGTGTCTAGCTAAGTGAATCTAGAATATTAGAGAGGAAAGAAATCTAAAAAGGGATAATGCACTTGCAAATTGTGTGAGGCTTGTTCTATATTACAAGTGCAATATCTTCTTTGGAATTTAAGGGCATAGAGCCTAAGCATCAGGAATTTTAATGTCTGATAATTAAGCTATAGAGAGAAATTTCAGTTAACAGCAAGATATGGGGTGATGTCCTTAGATGATTCTAGTATCACCAGAACTGATTTCAGCTGTAGTTTAATATGACTCTGGAAACTTCACCATCTTTGAATAAAGAGAACATGTTGAAAAAAAAGTGGAGAAAAGCTTTTCTGCTGCCATCGTTGGTTGCCTGGCATTGACTGGTGTCTTCTTCCTTTTGGAGCACAGTGTTTTCATAGTCAAGGCACAGTAATTATGTTTCCAATATTACCAGCAAAACTTGACTTCACTGTCATGGCAGATAAGAAATTAGAATAGTCAGTTAGAACGTATTGAGTATCAGCTCTATGTTAGGCACTTTGATATACATTATCTCATAGCCCTCAAAGTATATTGTACATTAACCTTGCAGATTCTCTTTCATATCTAGAAAATACCATTTTCTTTTTTTAACATTAGTGAGATTCTGGCTCAAGGAAGCCAATTCCTTGTGGTTTTAATAGGAGAGACATGCTTCAGCTATTTCTCTTAGCCAAGTTAGGAAAGTGTAATCACTTTTGACCATGCCCTGAAATATTCATTTACCTTGCCTTCAAGTGTTAAGTTTGGTCACTTCCCAATAATCATTTAAGGGAAATTGACTATAATCAGAGATTGAAGAACAATCCTCACAATCCGTTTAAATTTTTTCAAGGTATTTACTTTAAGTCATTTAAAGGTAGCAAGCTGTCAAATTCTAGCTATTAAATGTTGACATTTGAAAGAAAAAAATTATCAAGGGATGTCTATTTTAAATGAAAATTAAATTATAACTTTACAGTTACACAACATCTTAAGGAGAGCTGTTTCCCTCTTTATTATAGCTGTGTGTTCTAGACATACAGTATATGGATTTTATGACTTTGAGAAATAGAGGTAGGTGAGTGCTGCTGCAGAAATAGAAAGTTCTTCCGTGACATAAGTATAGACAGTCACTTTCTTTTATGTTTCCTGGTACCTCTCAGTTCATTTTAAAACCTAGGCATAGGTTGGCCAGTTAGCTCAGTTGGTTAGAGCACAGACTTATAACACCAAGGTCCCAGGTTCAGATCCCCGTACCAGTCAGCTGCAAAAAAAAAACAAAGAAAAAAACCCTAGGCATAAATATTGCCCCTCTTTTATATTCGTTTTTATTGTCATTGTAACCTATCAGTTCTTTCACTTAACTTTTTCTGTTCTGGGTGGTGGTATTAGACACACCACTGGCGTTGGATGTTTGGTGAAGTGTTTGTACAGCCCTTGTGCACCCTTCATCCATCAGGTTGTTCTCACTGCATGGCTCTTTAGTGGGTAGGAGAGATACAGTGGTGTGTCTGAGATCTCACAGGAAATGACTGTCCAGGAATCCAGTTCTAGAACTGACCCCGAGACCTCCATTCTTTTTACTCCATATTGAGAACACAGCAGGAAAGGGGATTTATTCCAATGGCTGTGGAGTATTGTTTTTCACAGGATTCCAAGAAGCTGAGCTATGTCTCAATAATCATTTGAGCACTGTGGGGAAAAAAAAAATCTTTTTAGTGCTTGTTTTCCTTGTAACTGCCTAATCTGTCCCTTTTTGCTATTGACATTTATTGATTTTCCACCTTCGTATCAGATGCTCAGAGCTTAGCAATCTGGTCATTTTACCAATGCCATATTGAGAGGTGAAGTTAACTAGCTCAGTGTCTCACAGCAAATTAGTGGTAGCAGAATTGACTAGAACCCAGACCCCTGGACTCTTATTACTGTCACATTCCACTACATGAGGGTGCCACCTCTGCATGCCTTTACCTTACAGTGCCACCAGTCACATCTACCCAGAGAAAAGATGCTCGTGCTCCCTCTTTTAAGAACACAGCCAGGGCCGGCCCGGTGGCGCACTGCTATAGTGCGCCGCTTGGGAAGCGCGGCGGCGCTCCCGCCGAGGGTTCGGATCCCACATACAGACCGGTTCCCGCTCACTGGCTGAGCGAGGCGCGGGAGCAGCACCGAGGGTTGCGATCCCGTTGCCGGTCCTGGTCCGGTACGGGGGCGACACTGAGGGTTGCGCTCCGTTGCCGGACACGGAAAAAGACAAAAAAAAAAAGAACACAGCCAGTTTTGTGTGTATGAGTATATGAAAGATCTCCAAAACCTTATGAAAGATTATAAGACAAAATTTAAGAATCATTTTTTGAGAACAGTTTTCTCAAACTGCTGGCCCCTGTTGGACCCTATGACATTTTCCTTTGCTCTCTCCTGCTTTTCTTTTCTACCTTAAATCTCTGGTGTAGTTTCTCTATGTGCTAGTACAAGAAAAGCAATAATGAAAACATCACAGTGTTATCTAATATTTATTTAGAGCTTGATACTTTCAAGATACAATTTTTAAATTTTGGTTGAAAGGGAATGTACATACACTAAATGCACAGATCTTAAGTGCGTAGCGTGAGTTCTTACACATTCATATACATGAGTACCCACCGCCCATCACCCCAGGAAGCTCCCTGGTACCTTTTCAGTCAGAACCCCATTGTCCCTTGAAGTAATTACTATTCTGACTTGTATCAGTGAAGAGTAGTCTTGCCTATTGTTGTCATGTAATTGGAATCATGCCTTTTGTGATTCATCCATGTTATTGTTATTTATTCTTTATTATAACTGTGTAGTATCCCTTTTCTGATAATACCACAGTTTATTCATACCACAGTTCATTCATAATTATGATTACACCAAATTTATGATTATACCAAATTATTATACCACAGTTTTTATTAGACGACAATTTGTTCAGCCATGGTAGACATTTGATTGCTTTCAAATTTTAACAATTATGAATAAAGATGCTATGTATATTCTAGGACATATTATTTGGTGGACATATGAGGGTACTTTAAAACGTTTGTGGTGGGCCAGCCCGGTGGCGCACTGGAGAGTGCGCCGCTTGGGAGTGTGGCGGCGCTCCCGCCGAGGGTTCGGATCTCATGTGGAGACCGGTTCCCGCTCACTGGCTGAGCGCAGTGCGGGCGCAACACCGAGGGTTGGGATCCCGTTGCCGGTCCCCGGTATGGGCGCGACACCGAGGGTTGCAATCCTGTTACCGGTCAGTAAAAAGAAGACAAAAAGGAAAAAAAAAAAGTTTGTGGAAAAATAGAATTAAAAGATAATATGAATCTTTTCATGAACTTCTTGAACATCCCTCATGTATTGGATAAATTCCTAGGAGTTATAAAACTTACATGACCTCAAAACATTTTTGCATACTTTATTTCATCTGAGATGCACCAAAACCCCATGAGATAGATAGGGTGAGTAGTATTTCTATTCTATTTTTGAGGAAAATTCGTTATGAAAAGGTCAGGTGGCTTGTCCAGGGTTCTTGAGAAACTGAGAGCTAATAAGGTTATGGTTGTGTTCTCCACATTAGGTTGCACTATGGCCTTTATAGCGTGAAATAAGTTACAGGTGGCAGTAGTGAAACCCACAGTATGTCACTTAAGGCAAAATACATGCAAACTGACTTTTCTTGATGCTTTTTTATACATCTGGATTACGAGTGATTCTTTGGAATCATCCGATGGTGTTAGAATCAGCCTGATGGAAGCCATTAATTTGGGAATTTGTAACGGTCTGAGCAGAAGCCATTTGTTGATTTTTAATCTCATGAAGGGATGGGACTGGAAGTTTCTATACAAGGGTATTGATTCCATTTCCTTGCTTGTGGCCAGTGTTGTATTTAAGTGTACTTAAAAAGTAGTAATTTATCATTTCATAAAGATCTCCAGGTAAGGAGTCTCTTTCTCAGTAACCCCAAGTAAATGATGGTGGTTTGAGGAAGGAGGAGTGTGTCATACAAATGTCCTTTCTATTTATTCTCTACTTTTTCAGCATATTGCACACGGAAAGAACACAAGAAAAGATGTGACCCTTTTCTGCTGCATTCAGAGAATCTGTCGTTTTTATTGAGAAAGCAGGCCAATCACTGAGTTTTCCCTGCTTTATCTCTAGTGTCCCTGTCACTGCACAGCCTGGAACTACTTGCAGTTAAAAACTCTGATGATGAGGAGTGATATGTGGAAGAAATCAGCCTTGCCCAGGGCTTTGGGAAGGATAATGGATGGCAGCCCAGCTTTTAACCATAATTTGCTTACGCAGAAATGTGAAGCAGATCTGTCAGGAAAATCAGTTGCAGATGTTTAACACGAAGGAAATGACGGGCTTTTTTGCTGCTATTTCTCTCTTCCTACGAATTTGGCCTAGTCTCAGAGATGTGCCATTTGTGTTTAATTATATATGCCATGGTCATATTGTGCAGACTGTCCTATCTTAATTTATCCTTTAATTGCTGTGTGAAAGGGGATTTGCAGGTAGAGAGGGAATGGGAATTGGAGTTTTTAGAGGCTGAGTGCCGGAAAACAATAAGGAGTTTTCATATTCATCAATAAGTACCTACCATGTACAGTATCAGGTTACCCAGGGGTAGGCAATAAAAGATATAGTCAACTATAGAACCACGGAGCCCAGGAAGTTTGTTATATGTTTGGAAGTGCTGGTCATCTGTGGCTTTTGTCAGGACACAGCTCTACTTTTCACTGTTTTCACCCCAACTGGATTAATTAAATTTTAGCTATATATTCCCGATATAGGAAGAATCATGCAAGGGTTAATGTAGTAGGAGAGTAGGAGAGGAGAGGTACAAAATAAAAATCATTTTATATTAGTGATAAATAATCATTAGGAAGCCCACTTAAAAAGATAAATTTGGGAATCTAGTAGAGAGCACAGTTTATATAACCTTTTGGCATAAACTATATGCAAATAAATGTATGGATTTCTTATTTATATTTGGCCCTCAGAAACCTTTATTAATGATCACCCAGAATAAAAATAAATAGAACTAAAGATGTAGAAGCTGCATGACAGTTCTTTTCCAGACTGCCCCAATGCTAGGATTTTTCCATCTCTTAGAACCCTGTACATCGTCCAGTTTGGGTCAAGAAGGGGCTATGGAAAGATCCATAAATGTCCCTAAAAGAGAATAAATTCTTAATCTCTCAATCAAATTTGAAGTTAATGAATGAGGAGGTGGCTTTCACTGGGGAAAGCAAAGTTCAGGAAAGAGGCTGACTCAGCAAACCGCCACAGCCATGTTCATGGTGCTCATGAAGGCAGCGCCCAGTTGTGCAGATATGGCCTTTTGTACATGAGCAACGGCAGGACACAGAGCTCGCTTCCTGAGACTTGCTGCACGTAGCCTAATATTTAAAGGGTGACTTTGGTTTATAATTTGTTAAAGAGACATTTTAGTTTAATTATAGGTCTCAGGTTTCAGAGGCCTTGATTGTATCTGTCGGGTTAGGGCTAGGGCCCACAGACCCTTCAAACCCATTGTACAGACCGAGTCACAGACTCTTCACATGCCAGGCTGGGTCACCAGACCCCTCACATACAGGTCCACAAGCTAGGTAATTAGGAAAGATCCCAGGAGCCACTGGCAAACGACACGAGCTCAGTCTCAGTGCTCAGCTTCCTCAGCAGCAGCAGTGGCAGTGGTGGCCTCCCAGGGCATCCTGGGGGCCCTGGCAGCAACAGCTTCCAGCAGCAGTAGTGGCCTCCCTGAGGGCGGGGGCACCTATGGATCAGAGCCACTCGTCCTTTATACTTAAGTCCGATAGCCCATGTCACCTGGGTGTGAGTCAAGACAACCCAGGAACACCTGGGTGCACATGCACAATTACATTAGACAATAACCAAGGAACACCTGGGCACATTTGCATATTTACATCAAATGCTTAGAAAGACTCCGAACCCCCGAGGGACCCTGACCATTTATCTTCACTTTCCCTACAGTATCTATTGTACCACAAAAGTAACCGGAATGTATGAGAAAGCAGTTCTTGCCATTTTTTTTTCATGTTGGAAAAGTGAGAAAATTCATTTTCTCTCTTGGGTGGAGGCAACTGCAGGAGAGCAGAGGTGAGCTGGAGGGTTGGCTTTGCTCCCCGCATGTGTGCTCCGTGCACGCCACCCTGATGAATGCTAACAGAGTAGCCCCATCTTCCACTGCCCTCTTTAGAGCACTCACTACTGCAGGCGGGTGTTGTGCTACCAGAAGATCACCTTCTAGTGTTAGGATAGATAGGCGTTGACAGAACCTAGATATTAGATGCAGCTGCTACATGCCTTGAAGGAAAAGGCTCCCCACCACTATCTCTCAGAAAGACAGGGTGGAAGAAGATGTTTGGATAATTTTCAAGGGTACCTTTCAAAATTAGAATGTCATTCCTAGATCCTCACAGACTTCACTTCGGGGACTTTGCTTTTCTCCTTCTCTGAGCCTTTTATAGAAGCTTTGGGTCTGAAACGCTAATGCTGAATAGAAGCATTCTCATTTTTGTTATCCGCCTGTTTTCAAACAATTTCTAGCACAAATTGAAGGATTTCCATAAAAGGAATTAAACAACTCCCCAAGCTTACCCATTTGTATGTTTTGCATCTCTTACAAGAAGTCCTCCTTTTACCTCTTTAGTCTTCAGTGGAGTTCAAGAACAGATGATTACAGTCTTGACTTGATTCTTGAGTTCCTTTCAATAGAGATCAAGACATACTGGTTTGGGGTGCTTGGTTATTTTCTTAATCTTAACTAGCTATATTAGTCCGTTTCTGTTGCTTATAACAAAATACATGGAACTGGGTAATTTATAAAGAGAATTAAATTTATTGCTTACAGTTTCGGAGACTGGAAAGTCCAAAGTCCAGGGAACACGTTTGGTGAAGGCCTTGGTGGTCGCAACAGTGACCCAGGAGTCTCACATGGCAGAAAATGGCAGAGCAGAGAGAGACTAACCTCTCATGTGCTCTTCTTTTAAAGCCCTTAGAACCATGCCCATGACCACCATTTTTAATCCATTCACTACAGCATGGTCCTACAACCTAATCACCTCTTCAAAGCCCTACCTTTTAATTACCATAATAGAATTTCCCACCCTCACAGTTACAGTGGGGATTTAAGCTTCAGTGAGGTTATTTGGGCATCCAATCTGTAGCACAAGACAGTTTATCCCCTGTGGAGACAGAAATATAAATATCAGGTGTCCATCGGGCTGATACAGGACCCTGCACATAGTCACTGTCTCGATGAGCCATATCATTCCTAACCTCTTCACAAGAACTTTCTCTGGTGATTAGTTAGTATGGACTATTGAACCTCAAAATTGGTTTTCTCATGCAGTGCCAGATGAAGGAGAATCTGCCACGAGGATACTTCTATGGGCCATTTGCAGTGAGACTTTGCTAAGCAAGACTTCCTAAGTGTGCCTGTGATAATGCTAGTAAATTGTTCTCTCCATTAAAAGAGGCAAAAATGTCATTTTGGTACTATAATTGACTTTCTATTCTCAGTTTCTGGCCCCCAAAGAAACACCAAATGAAGATGCAGCAGCCAGATTTGAAGAAGGCGGTGATGTGGATGATTTAGTAAGTACTTTTAATACATACTAGGTGTTCTAATGACTGAAATCACCAGAGCTGTAAATAAGCCACAAAAGCTGCTTATCATAGACTTGTTTCTTATTTGTGTTTAAATTTCTAACACGCCAAAAGCTTCCTATACTATTATTTATTGCCATTATAAATTTAGTCAGATAAGTAATTTCATAATGGCAATTCCTATATTTGTGGTTTCAGCTATATTGTTCATTCAAATTAATTCGCTACTTTAAAGGGCTAAAAAAGCTAGGGAGCCTGTTCCTTTAGAAGCAAAATGTTATAATTTACTGAAAATAAGCAATACAACATGTAATTTGTGTGAGTTGACAAATGAAAACAGCCTTTAAAATGCCTACTTCTTAAATGTTCTCAATTAACTTAATATAAACAAAAATAGACTGATAGGCATTTGAGGATTTCTGGACCTCATTACACCATGTTGCGGATGCCTGGCAAGTTGTGTAAATGTTGGTTTTTGTATCCATCTTTTACGTTTGGAAACTTGCTGCCTTTAAGCCTCATATGACAGCTGTCCACCAAAAACTACATAGTACCCTTTAGCCCTTTTGTGGAGAAGTTCTTAGTACTGAAATGAGGAGACTTGGTATTTAACTCCTAAAATAGCCTTGAATAAGTGTGCAAGTCTATGCATGCCTACTAGTGTAGAGAACCATTTTCATTAAACCCTCTCTCACCTGAGAAGCAGTGATCTGAAGTTGGCCTAAATATGTTGCTCTTGTTTATAGCTGGACATGATATAGTTCGTGGACGTGTGGGGAATCTAAGAGTTGCCATCGCTGTGGTGCTGGGAGTTCTAACAGAACAACCTGGAGGAGGCCATTCAAGGGGAACCAGACCTCTGGAGATAGTGCCAGCAGGTTACTCGGAAGTGAATTACCAATTCTCTGTGGAATGAATACCTACAAATATATATTGTAAGGGATAACTTAGACCCCATATAGGTTTATAAAGAGTCGTTGTTATTTTCTTATTGGTGTATTATTTCTTTTATGTTTTTATTGATCTTAATATGTTACGCACGTGCTTTAAAGTTTCCAGAAAATAGACTTCTTCCTGACCTGTTATATTGGTGAAGATTGTGACCCTCATGAAGTGATTAACATCTTACTGGAATCATGGCATGGTTATTAGTGGGTTTATCAACCCTTCCCAGGAGGCCTTTGTCTGATCTTCCAACAGCAATCACAACTTATGCTGATAGAGCAATAGCATTTGTTTACTACCAGCCAGTAGCTGGGTTAGGAAAATCATGGGTAAAGACTGACCCATTTCTCTTTTTAGTTAAGACTTTTTAATCACCACATTACTTTAGCTCAATCTATAGGTGGTTTTCCTTAAGCAGAGTGGGAAGTGGAGCACAGTTTCCTGCATACATCATCATAAGCAGTGGGTTATGGTGGTATCTTATGAAAAAAAGACCCTGTTTTGGACCAGCCTCTTCAATTTCAGTGAACCTTAAAAAACAAAAACAAAAACTGAGAAATTCACCACCAATTGTTAGGAGTATATCATTTCAGTATTCTGTACTTGCAGGTCTCAAAGAGGAAAAAGTTAGGTTGTATTAAAACACTTCTTGGGGCCGGCCCGGTGGCGCACTGCTACAGTGTGCTGCTTGGGAGCGCAGCGGCGCTCCCGCCGAGGGTTCGGATCCCACATACAGACCGGCCACTCACTGGCTGAGCAAGGTGCGGGCGCAACACCGAGGGTTGCGATCCCATTGCCGGTCCCGGTCCGGTACGGGCGCGACACTGAGGGTTGCGATCCGTTGCCGGTCACGAAAAAAAACAAAAAGGAAAAAAAAAAAACACTTCTTAATTTCCCAGTCTTTCCCACCTCTACATAAGCCAACATATCTCTCTGGATGATGTTTGCTTT
Source organism: Galeopterus variegatus (assembly GCF_000696425.1). Lineage (NCBI taxonomy): Eukaryota > Metazoa > Chordata > Mammalia > Dermoptera > Cynocephalidae > Galeopterus > Galeopterus variegatus. The sequence continues at coordinate 89,942 of NW_007727147.1, read as the reverse complement.
CCTAAACAAGAAAATAGCAAAGCCTTATTTTCTTTGTTTCCTGTCCTCATTGCTTCCCTGAGCTCTAATCCCTTCCTTGGTGTCACAAACTTCTTGGTGCCCAGTCTCCCATATCCTCAGCATCTCCATACGTGGTCACTGATGCACTTCATTTTGCACATATAACGTTAAAAGCGTAAATGACTATTGCTTCTAATTGCTAATTGTCTGCAAAAGACTTCTTTGGTTCTCTGTTGAGAAAGACCCTCAGGCACTGATTGAAAATGGATCTCTGAGATGGAATATCATTTATTCAGCTGAGGAGAAAGAGAAGAGTGGTTCTTTGGGCTTCTAAGACGTACCTTGATACGATGCACACTTGAGTCAAACTTGATATACAGGTGCCTGTTTAAAGCAATTCCAGGGAAGGAAACCTTGTCATATTGTCCAGCTGAATAGTTAAAGCTCAGGGAATGTTTGTGACTTGGACAAAACTGAGACATTCTTAGAATCACAAAGTGAAAACTATTTTTGTAAATTCTACATTATTCTCATCAGATCTTCCTGGCAATATGAATCAGCTCAGTAAGTATGACCCCACAAGCACCCCTATCTTTGGTAGTTTGGGGAATTTTCTCTTAGAAGCAATAATCCTTCTGTCAAACCAGGAAAAGTTTGAATCAAGTTAGTCCTTTCAATTTTCTCATACCTTTTGATTTAGGTTGTATGTATCAGGATTATTTGTGCTTCCCTAACCCTGCTTTCACCTAAATTATCTGAATAGCTGAAGGAAGAAATGAATTTCATAGGCTAGGGAGAGGAAGGACTAAATTAGCCATGTAATTTCCAAATCCATTTCATGTCGGCACAGTATGTGTACTGTATAGACTTTGTCATTAACATACAGTTTTGAGTAGGGATGTCATGTTTTCCAAGAACACACCAAGGTCCCATTTCCCTGAGATGAGATTTGCAGATCTCCAGAACTCCACTCCTGCTGACCGTAGCCTTGGAGAACAGCAAGTGCTATGTTGTCCTCAGTTGGCCACGGGCTAGTCCTCAAAAGCCCAGTAGTCCAACAAATAATAGTATTGTCTGTAAACTGGAAGTCACTGATTATGGTCCTTGTCACCTTTGGTCTTCTTTGTCAGTAAAATTTATAGACTTAGAAGGCAGAGATAAAAGAGGGGTCTCACCCCCAGTCACAGCCCAAATGACGCTATGCATTTAAAATGCCCCCTCAAGGGTAGGTGCTGCCCCACTGTTAAAATAAACCAGTATTTTAAATGTTGGATTTTAATCCTTTGCCAATTAATTTACACATAAAATTTAGAGTCCTGGAAAATTCTTTGGAAAGCCATGTTGGGGTTAGACAGTTTTTTTACCTAGACCAGGATCGTTTTGAAAATAGCTATACTTTTATTTTGAATATGAGCACTGCCAATGACTGGCTTTGTAGCTAATTTTGATTTAGGCAACGGATATTCTGTTTGCTCCACTCTCTCTCTCATAGGCCTAATTCCATATTGTCCCCTCAACCCCCAGGTATTCTAGGTTCAGAACACAAGCTGGTGGCACATTCAGAGCAGATGCCATGAGGGGAGAGAACACTGGCCTAGCCCAGATCCCAGACAGAGTTGTGCCTCTGCTGCTTGCTACATGCGTGGTCTTTGTTAAGATGCTGAATCTGTTACCTGCCTCACAGGCTTATTAAGTAACAGCATGCCCATGGAAGTACTCTAAACTCCAAAGTCCTTTCCACAAATGAGGTCTTTTAAGAAAACTCTAAATAGGAGGAGAAGGCATCAGCTCAGCATACAAACTGTTTAATAGGTCTGCCTCCTGTCTTTATTTCCATCTTATTTCTTGTAGAACTTGAATATTCTGTTGCTACTTTGCATAATTATCTATTGTTATTGGACTTAGGGTTTTTTAAATCTAGTTATAATTACTTTGTGGAAAAATAAAGTCTGTGTGATCAAGATAGTGGGTTAGAACCCAGGGTAGATTTTCATAGTGTTGACAGTGCATCCCAGTTTACCGGGGAATTGTCCTGGCATAATTATTAGCACTCTTTCACTCTCAAATGTGTCCTGGTATGGATTATACATTATATGGTCACCCTGAGTTTTGATTATATTATGTTAGTATCACAACCAGGTCCCAAGGAATGGCCATTTCTTGCCTTGCCAGCTGCCCCTCTCCTGCTAACTTCCTGCTGGAGCTAAATGCATGAAGAGTGAACAGCAAATGGAAATCACACTGCTTTCATATTGGCTTGTTCCAAAGACCTTTCAAACAGCTAGGTTGTGGCTTGTGGCTTAGGTCTGTTGTCTGTCTCTTCCATCCAGATCTTACCACCAACTGGCTGCCAAGACTGAGACTATAAAAGCGTCTGGTTGGGCCTGCTCAGAAAGAGTAGGCCCTGGCTTTGCTGCCTGGCTGGCAGCATGCAGCACAAAGTGGAAATGCATATGACGTTCAACACACATATGGCCTGTTAGTGTTTTAATGACCCCTAACAGTATGGCCCAGTCGTGAGTCATCTTTGTAAGTCCCCTCCCTCTAATGGGCAGGGGAATATCAGGAGGGTGGTGGGGAAAGGAGCATTCCTTAACCCCTCATTTTCACCGCATTTACATCAGTTCACCTAATCAGAAATAGAATTGCTAATCCCTGCTTAGTGTTGGCTCTCTGTGGTCATTTGGAAAGGAACGAAACACCCCTTTTGTCCATCCAAACGTAACCCAGGACTACCTTTTGCCCTTTAGAGAGACATAATGGCATAGTGCTTCAAAGCATCACCTGAATATTAGGTACTCCTAGGTTTATTAAATCCCAATGTCAGTAGCACTTAACAGCTATGTGGCCTTAGCAGGTTTCTTAACCTCTATAAGCTACACAATAATGAAACCACTTGCATTTCATCTGTGGGCAGGATGGCCTAAGAGAAGACAGGACCTTCTCAGCCAGAGGATATTCATAGATGACTGCAGGAGTGGGCTATAAATAATGGAAATGGGCTGGCTGGTTAGGTCAGTTGGTAGAACATGTGCTGAGAGCACCAAGGTCAAGGGTTCAGATCCCTGTACCAGCCAGCCACCAAAAAAAAAAAAAAGGATCATGGAAACAGGTGCTGCTTAGAGTGTGGAGAAAGCAGTCCCAGACACATGCCCCATCCACAGTCTCCCATTTTACATTTCACAGGCCACCCACCTTTGCACTGCAGCATTGGGAGGCGAGGAAGGGGGTAATGGCACTGACATAGGGTCTGACAGACCTGGGATATGGGGTCTTAGCATGGGTGAGTCTCTGCATTTCTCTAAGCCCTTCCCTGTTACCTTTTCAGTGTTCTGGGAATTATAACTGCCCTCACCGGGTTATTGTTAGGTTTAATGAGCTCATACTCTTAATAGTATTTAACCTGTTGACAAAACAGGATGGAAAATAAAACTTAACTTTGTAGGAAAATTCCTCCTTCGAAACAGGTACGGTTTATTGGGTAAATACTTCGATGAACTACTTGGGGGACTGGATGGTGGCAAGATGGGGAGAGGAATGTGGACAGAAGATGGTACCCTGGGCAAGCTTAGAACCAAGGTGGTAGCAGTGATGTCCTGGCTGCTTCCACCCTTGCTGCTGATGACAATTCTATTGTAAGTGAAGGCAGAGATGGAGGCGGGGAAAGAGAAAGAAGAGTAATGGGGCAGCCGCAGAGGAAGGCAACTTCGGGGGAGCAGGGAAGCACAGGTGTCTAAGGGCATGCTGTTCTGAATTCATCCTGTGGGGTGTGAGTGCATCTTCGGCTCCCCACTGCATGTTCAGTGCAATATTCACTACTCACTAATGTGTTTGAAGTTGGTTATTTTAGGGGACATATATAAATAAGTACTACAAAGTGTGACCAGTTTCAAGGAGGGCAAGGGTGAAAACAAGATACCCAGGGGAGTGCAGTCATCTCTGGATTACGTGGATGTTTTGCTGATTAAACCCAAAGTTGGTCCAATGCAGGTGACAGTGAACTCTGTTCCTTTTGGGGTTGAAATAGATCCCCTGGTGCCTCCACCTATGGCCAAAATCCAGCATCTGTGTAGGTCTCCATTCAGAAGTGAGAACAAAAGTGAGCTCTATTTTTGAGAGTTACTGCAGGTAACAACTCAGCCAAGAAAGCACAAAGGGTTGCATGTGTGAGACATTTGCCATTGCTCATAATTTAAAATTGTATTCCAAGCTGTTGGGTTTGAATTTGATTAAGTGAGGGCAGACTGGGGCAAGATCAAACACAGTGTCAAAGAATCACGCATATTTCATGTGGCCACATCACTTTTGTTGTTTATTTCAAAGTTGCTGGGTCTGTTACTAGTGTTAAGACTTTTCATGCCGTGCTGAGGGGGTCTCTTCTAGAGATTTTGAAAACAGGGCAGAGATTCCTTTCCCCCTTCTCTGGTAGTCTTTCCTCTCGGGTTAGAAACAATCCTGCCTAGAGGCAGGGGGATGGGCATGGTGTATCCTGGCAAATTTTGGCAATCTTATGTAATGTGTGCATGACACACGCACACAAGCATGCACACATACGAGGGTATTTCAAAAGGTTTGCGGAAAAATAGAATTAAAAGATAATGTGTCTTTCCACGAACTAGAAGACCCTTCGTACACACAGCTCCTTCCATGTAGAACTCAAGTTGTCTTTTTTTCCCTTACAGAGCTGGCCGTTGTCTTCTGCCTCCAACATCCCCTGAGACGCAGCTGTCCGTTCTGTGGGAGAGAACAGGTGGCCCATTTGAGCGATGTACACTGGATGACAGAGCAAGTTGTGGACAAAGGTGGAGTTGTCTCTGAGTGTCATTCACATCTGTGCCACAACACCAGTGAGGACAGTAAGAGATAGACACTTTATTTTATCCCTACTAATAACATATTCTGTAGCATTTTTCTCTATCTCTGCCCTAGTTAAGAATAAAAGATTGAGAAACATGTTCCATTGCTTATCAGTTTGCGTTGACAGAAGTTGGCAGAGGGTGGGTGTAAAGGAAATCAGGGCATTTCTGAAGCCAGGTGGTATAATACTCCAGCCCCACCTGGGAATGTCTGGTAAGGGTTGAGAAATCCCAGCAGCAGCTCTTTTGAGTCTGTCCTGTCATTTCCGTAGCTTCAGCAACACCTGGCACCATTCTTGTCCACACTGAATTCCAGTGGCCTGTGTCCTAATGTTTGCTAGATGAGATGACTAGAACAGAAGGTACTCACCTCTGAGAAGATTGGAGTCTATCTGAGACCAGACAGCAAGCTGAGGAATGAGATCTATACAAAGTCATGTCAAAATACCAGTCCTCTCCTGACTTTTTTTTACTAAAAGGGGAAGAATAACCCAAAACCACTGTATCAAATGAACAGAACTGAGATAGGCATTGTCCCCCTGCCTCTGCCTTATGGAGGTGAAGCACAGGCAGTGGGAGAAAGGAGGTCCCGGGCCACTGGAAACATTCCATTTGTAGGTCATTCAAAGCCGATGGGAGGCAGGGACTTAAAAAAAGAACAAAAGGGCAAGAGTTCTTGATGTTCTTCAAAGTCATCCTGGCAGACAGTACACTTATTGGTCATCCTTTTAAAGCAAACCATGTGCATGGTTTTGATCAATATTCACAAGGTTTAACAAGAGGTGACTTTTCACTGTTTTCAAACATCAAATATACTCTCAAAAGTTGGAGACCACTGAAGATACCCAAAAGGATATATCACAGGTTCCAAAGACAATTTGAAAGAAAGTTTTACTCAATAACAACATAAATATATTTTGGTGCAAATGGCCTAAGTTTCCATTTCAAAGGGGACATGTTCTTCAGCAGGAGGAGGCTTCCTAGGGTTTATGTTTATTCAAACAGACCTGTGGATTCTTGTCCCTGGAGATAAAGAATTCCTGTCTTTCTCTCCACCTGGCATGGGCACACAAGAGACAGTGGAAAGGACAACACAATCTTTGGAGAAGCCAGAAACCTCATGGGTCCAGTAGTCCGTTTCACAGGATCTTTTCAAGTATAGTGTTTCTTCAAATCCAAAATACCATTAATTTTGTTAAGGGAGGAAAAAAATAAAGCTGGAGGTCATTTTAATTTACATCCCAGTTTTTAAAATGTTAAAATGCTACAGAATATGTTATTAGTAGGGGTAAAATGAAGTGTCTATCTCTTACTGTCCTCACTGGTGTCGTGGCACAGATGTAAATGATACTCAGAGACAACTCCACCTTTGTCCACAACTTGCTCTGTCATCCAGTGTACATCGCTCAAATGGGCCACCTGTTCTCTCCCACAGAACGGACAGCTGCATCTCAGGGGACGTTGGAGTCAGAAGACAATGGCCAGCTCTGTACGGGAAAAAAGACAACTTGAGTTCTACATGGAAGGAGCTGTGTGTACGAAGGGTCTTCTAGTTCGTGGAAAGACACATTATCTTTTAATTCTATTTTTCCGCAAACTTTTTGAAATACCCTCGTATGTGTGCATGCTTGTGTGCGTGTGTTTCAACAGGTCAGTCACATCACAATGTGTCACTTCACCTGGCTCCTTTGTTTAAAGATTTCCTTCCCTTCTTCCCAACTCCCTGGGCCCTGGATCCTCCAACAGTGTCAAGGTTAGATGCCTTTTATGGGCCACTTTGATTAGTGTCCCAATAGAGGCTTAATCACCACTCATATACTGCCATCCGCCCACTGGCAAAGGGAGGCAAGGGAAGTACACAATTCTAATTAATAGTCTAAACAGAGAGGATGCTTGAAGCTTCACAACTGAAGAGTAGTGTGTATGTGTGTGAGATAGTAGGGGGCAAAAATATTTCCTTGTCTTCGTGTGTGTAAAATATGTGCACACAGACTCAAACCCTGTAAAACACACAGCACATACACTGTCATTCCACACACAAGGCACAATCCCTGTGCCCAGTGTGCATGCATACATGCATATATTTCCTTCCTGGGCCAGGGTATTAGTTTCTTACGGCACCTTATAAGGACACCAGTCATATTGGATTAGGAGCCTACTCTACTCCAGGATGACTTCATCTTAACTAATTACATCAGCAAAGATGCTATTTCTTAATAAGTTCACATTATGAGGTACTAGGGGTTAGGACTTTAACATAGCTTTTTGGGGGAACACAGTTCAACCCGTAACAGGTTATTGTGCCTGCAGAGAATAAATATGTGGAGTTAGGAGAAAGATCAGTGTGGGGGTGAAGGGGAAAGAGAGAGGGTTTGAGCTAGGGAAACACACACACACGAGCAGGCCTTTGGAGAGTGTGTTTTTGTATCTGTCAGATACCTAGAACAGCACTTGAAATATGGGACTCAATAATTTTAGTCTCCATTTTTCTATAAATAATGAGCGTGTGTGTGGTTCTTGTTGTGTGTGAATGTGATGAATGTTTGTCCATCTTTTGTAGGTGGAAGGGGTCAGACTGCTAAATCAGCAAGAAAGAATCTACATTTATTGAAAATGTGAGTACAAAAAAAGCTGCAGGTGCTGTATAAACATTAGCTGTTACTATTGATATGTATGTGTCCTTGTGTCCTTTTATTTACGAGTTCTTGTATATAAGGAAAGAGACCATGTGGTTGGTCTTACCTGGTCTAGGCATGTGATCCTGTCCTTTTATGATTGTCCTTATGGGTATTTTGTGGGCTACAGTGATCTTATCCAACACCACGGCTGGCAGGAAGGGATACCTTTCTACTGATATTCCAGCTGCTCTACAAACAGGTCTGTGTGCCCACCCATTCCCTGACGTGTATCCTTGGTTCCTTGTCCATAAAATTCAATTTAATAAACATGTATTGAGCCCCTGCTATATCCATAACTCTCCTGGGCACTCCAGAAGTTTAGAGTTGGAAGAACACACATTGCTTGTCCTTCAGAAGTTCATGATTCTCTAGGGAGAGAAGCTCACAAATAGCCAGAATCCATGGGTAAGAAGGGCTGTAAGAGGCACTGAAGAGATTAATTTCAGTCTTGGTAACTGGGGATGCTTTCTGGAGTTGGTGGCCTTTAAGATGAACCACAAATAGGACAAGAATTGAATACAGAGGAGAGGAGCAGGACGTTCAAATAGAGGACACAGCAGAGTTCAGGCCAGGTCCAGGAAAGGGTAAGTGGTTTGGTCTGCCTGGAGGTAGGGTGTATGATGGAAAATAGCGTTAGACTACAAAGACAGCTTAGGGCAATTACGTTTTACAGAGAGAAATGCAATCAGAAGGGCACTTCAGCAAGGTTATTCTGGCAGCAATGTGCAGATAGTATGGAGAGGCTCTGAAGAGGCAGGAGCCAGGGAAAACCATTCACAGGTCGTTGGAATAGCCTCGGAGAGAGATATTGAGGGTCCAAACCAGTCCAGCCCCCGAGGGAGTAGAGATGAGGGATGGTGGGATGACTGAGAGCCCGACCACACTGACAGCCACTGGGTGGTGGGATTCTGTCCCTTGGGTCCTGAGATTCTTGGGGAAAAGTGGCCCAATGTTGAGGGCATGTGCCCATAAGCCCCCTCAGCCCACTTGTAAGGTTGGGTTGGCTTGTCCCCCAGCCTGTCCCCTCTCTCAGAGCAAGCCACCTGCCCTGCTCACTTCTCCACCTTGACATACCTGTCTTTCTGCCTCAGGCATGTCCCTCTCTGACCTTTTCTCTTTATTCAGGAAAGTGCTTACAATTTGCCACCTCCTGTCTTCTGCAGCCTCCTCCTGCAAAGCTATTGCCCATGTTACCTTTGCCTGTATGCCCTGTGGAAAAGAACCAAAATAAGCTGCTATCTTTCCAGGACTGGAGGTGTGCCAGCCCCCACCTTCATGCGCTCAAGGAGCATTTACTGACCACCCTGCAACTCTTTCCTGTCCAGATCTGGGGTCCTGTCCCTGGTACCCACACTTTGTGAGAAGTAGGGTAATAATCACAGAGGCTGGCTATTGTGAGGGATCAGGCAGGGCTGCAGAGCTGCTCCTGGTGCGGCAGTTCTCAGTCGTCGCACGTTCAAATCACCGGAAAACTGAAGCCCAAGTCACTGGCCCTACTATCATATAGGAGCCAGGCAGCAGTAGTGTTTGAAGGTCCCCCGCTGATTCCAGTGTATGGCCAAGTTTGGAACCATGTCCTGGTGTTTCCCTCCTACTCTTGGCAATATGTAGTTCTAAATATCTGTATGGAGTGAGACTGGCAGAAAGACTGTCTAGTTCCTCCTTCCTCTACAGGTTGGAGGCACTTGAACTCTATGCATGTCAGGACTAGAGGGGACCAGGCAGGGACTCTTCCTTTAAGTCTCTCCCTTGAACTCGAACTCTTAAGCCATCTCTTGGTGTGAATCAAAGTGTCCCACAAAGATGACCCCAATTTCCTGCCAGCCTTCTGTCTTAGCTATACTTGCTCAATACTAATTCAGCCTGACCTCTTGTCTCCGAGCCATCTTCTCTTTACTTTATTGTTTGTACCAAAAAGCACAAATGTATTCTGTTTGTACCAAAAAGCACAAATGCTTACTAAAAGCATGGAAGCCTACTGGAGTATACACATGGGTTAATTCAAGGTCCTACTCAATCTAGGACATCTCCATTTTTATTCCTGTGAGTATGTGAGTCTCACGTGACAAGCCCAGCCAGAGGAGGAATCCTGCACCATCACCACCACTACCCCCCTCTTTCTTTCTGATGATAATAATGGTAAAATGATGATAAGAGGTTGTGTTGAGGATATAGAAAAAGAGAGGGGCTGGTCTAATGTGTTACTATAAAAGATCATTTCTAGGAGTTTCCAAAGACCCCAAAGCTCCCTCCCCACCATCACTGTTCTGAAAGTGTACCTGTCTCATTCCCATAGCTCAAGGCTTTGGTCCTTGTTCAATGAAGATCCTTCTAATAAAGATAATAGTTTTAACTCTTACGCTATTTATATTGTGGTGTGAATGATGCATCCAGATTAAGTTTTGTTTCAGAAGAGCATTGGGGGCTGAGAGATGGGGGAAGAGGTGATGTAGAAACTAACAGAATTTCTGTAGACCGAAATCAAACTTCATAGCTTTTCTTGGTTGTGAGGGCACAGAGAGGCACCTAGTCACTTACCGTGGCTTCATTCAGGTGAGAAGCCCACATTCAATCTCACTCTGATGTCCCAGGACTTGGAGGCTGCATAAAAAATACAGAAGTATGGTACCTCTCTGTCTTACCAAAGGTGTTGGGGTTCATTCTCAGTCTAAGACCTTCCTTTCCCTCTGGGTTCTGACCATAGATGTAAGCATACCATGACCATAGCCATTTGGGGACCAAAATAGTCTTATTTATGGCCAAAAAAGCACTTTCCCCAGTGTAGGGTTTCTAGTACCATGGGCTGAAGAGCACTGCTTAAGCCTGAGGCCTTATCTAGCAGCTTTGCAGCTACTGGCAGGACAAAGAAAGAGAATGATGGGAATGTCTCCACATGGAGACTGTGATGGTTCATTTTATGTACCAACTTTCCTGGGCTGAGGGTTGCCCAGTTAGCTGGTAAAACATTATTACTCAGTGTATCTGTGAGGTGTTGCTGGAAGAGATTAGCATTTGAATCAGTAGACCAAGTAGAGAAGATTCTCTCTTACCCATGTGGGTGGGCATCATCCAGTCCCTTGAGGGCCCAGATAGAACAAAAAGCCAGAGGAGGAGGGGACCGTCCACTTAGCTCAGTTGTTTAGAGTACAGCCTTATAATACCAAGGCGAAGAGTGGATTAATTCCCTCTCCTATTGGAGCTGGGACATCCATCTCCTGCCATCAGACGTCGGCACTCAGTTCTAAGGATTTCAGAGAATTACATTGCTGGCTTTCCTGGTTCTCCAGCTTGCAGATGGCAGATAGTGGGACTTCTCAGCCTCCATAATCTTGTGAGCCAATTCCTATAATCTGTGTGTGTGTGTGTATGTATCCTGTTGGTTCTATTTCTTTGTGGAACCCTGACAAATACAGAGACAGAAAAGGGACTTCATTGTGCCTGAGCATGGGCATCAAGAAAAGAGAGTGAAGCCTTCTTTCGGATTTCTGCACTCCCCACTCCTGGATGGAGTGGAAAACCCACCTCTAAGGAAATGATCCCCCTGTTCCACTTAGAGGATTTGAGGATCTGATTCTCACTACTCTGCCTCCACTTAATTGGGGTGGACTTGCCTGGGGAAGGAGACCCTGCAGGAAATAGTAAGGCACTGGGACCAACCCACAAAGACTCTGCTTTCTCTGGCATGGGTCTCTCTAGGATCCATCAGAAATGACTGTCTGGGAGATATTCCGATTAATCACTTTCCAGCCCTGAGATGGCACTTCCGTCGCCAAAGTTTTAATTAATCATGCCAGCAGATGGGCTGTCATGGGCCCCAGCAGCCAGGGTAATGAACTCATTTATTATCAGGCTCTGTCAGTGGGAGGCCTTCCAGGCTGCTGGGAAAAGAAGACAGATTCCTGACACTGGAGCCCAAGATATGTGTGGTTTGGGGAAAATTTTTCAAACTACCTTGGCTTCAAACTTTCCACTGGTCCTTAAGAAGGGAGGGAAGTTGTGGGTGTGGGAAGGAAATGTGGCTCAGGCTGGAGGAAGAGGTCTTGAGAGCACAGTGACAGAAGGTATGAGAGATGGCATGGTTCACCGGTACCTCCTACACTCACCTGACTTAAGAAGTTGGGATGACACAGAGCACACCATGGCATATATTCTTAAGCAGGCACATGACAAGACGCTTTGATCCACCAGTTTTCAGAGGTTAAGGGTCATGCCTTATGGGTGAATTGCTGGATTTTATGTTCCTGGGTTGTTTCGTTCTTTCTCCCCAGTGCCTGCAACGTGTTATGCATAACAAGTGTTTCATAAATGTTGTTGAGTTCATGAGAGAATGGATGAATGAATGCAAGAGTTTAGAGAACTCCGTGTGGAAGCCACCGCTATGAATCAAAACACTTTTATTAAGCCTAATTTGGGTCTGAAATTCTAAGCAGCACCTGACACAGGATCCTGGATCTTATCACAGACATAGCTCTTGCTTTGGAGGACTGCAGTATACCTTCAACAACACCAGAGCAGGCAGACAGGTAATGGGGTGGCCACTCAAGTGTGAGAGGCCAGGGAACAGCCACAGAGTGTCACAGCTACACGGAACTGTGGAGATCATTTGGTTCAGTCTCCTCATTGACTGAGGAGTCAGAGGACCAGCAGGGCAAAGGGCTCAGCTGGTCAGCAGCACAGGTGGGCCTGGGGCCCATGTCTCCTAGCCCCCAGCCTGTTCTTTTCATGTCTCCAGCAGCCTGAAACCCCACCTACCACCCGCTCACCCGGGTCACTCAAAGCACCCTCCCTGTGCCCAGTTGACCTTGGTTCCCTACTGTGCTAATCCCACCCCTCTGGGTTGGCTTTTGGATTTTCTTCTACAGGACAAAATCCCTCTTTTCTTTTATATATTTTTTGAGGACGGGGGAGTGATCACCTTTGCGCAGACCCGCATCTCCTGCTGTAGCCTGAACCATGAAGGTGTAACGGCATGGAGCCGGCCAGCCACTTGGAGTGTGTCCACCCAGGAGAGAAGGCCTGGGCCACCTCGTTTGCATAAAGGTCTGGGTATCTGCTGCACTCTGTGGGATGCATCTCCTTCTGTTGAGCAGTAAACAGAGTAAACAGGGCCTGTTTTTTGGTAGCATATGATCATGAATATTTACCAGTGTAGAAAAGTGACAAGGCACCCTTAATCCCTACTACGAAATCAAAAACACTAAAATAAGAAATCTCTCCCAGAGTTGGCACTCTGAGAGATACTAAGAGAGATAACAGCTAACAATTTTTCTGTGCCTATTATGTGCAAGTCAGTAGTATAGTGGGTGACCTGCTGAAAACTTGGTTTTTCCTTTTTTTTTTTAATTGCGTTTTTATTTTATTAATATCATTTCTTTACATTCTAGGATGTTGTTGCAGAGCAGTTAGGAGGGAGGGAGAGAGGGGAAAAGGGAAGGAAATGTGATGGAAGAAGGAGGAAGGAGGAGGGGCAGGAGTGAGGCCTGTGACACCCCCCTCATTCCCACATGGGAGACCAGGAGGCTTCCAATGGTGACTTAGTCATTGCTGGGCTGGGTGCAGATGTCAGTAGGGTGTGGCAAAATCCCTCACCCCCTACCATCCGAGCTCAGGAACCCAGGGCCCTTCTTGCTGTGCCTTGGTGGTCGTCACTGGGCTGATTGCATGTGTCAGAGGGTGTGGCCAATGCCTCAGCCCCCCACTGCCCCCAGCCACCCAACTGCCCCAGCTCAGAAGAGCCTGGGGTGCTTCCTGCAGCAGCTCGGTGGTCATCACTGGGTGGTTGAGTATGTTGGGGGCTGTGGCTAAGGCCTTTGTCCCCCCCTCAGGACTGGTTGTGGATGTCGGTGGGGGAGCACTGCTGAGGCCCCCGGCCTTCCCCGCTTTCTGGTTTGGTAATGCAGGGGACTTCCAGTCCTTCTAGGTGTTATAGGTGTTCTTTGGTGAAATGAGACCTTTACTAGTTAATATCAAACTTTATCTCTGGTTGCTGGTACTTTATTTTTCTTTCAGTTCTGTGTTGGATTATTTGCTGTTCCCACCACTTAAACTCTGCACTGGAACTAATTTGTTGTCCTTTGCTTACTTCTAAAGTGGGGGAACTTCCTGTGGGAACCAGCACTTGAGCTGTGTGGCTGAGCTAAATTGCTGCTTTGCTGCTGATTCTCTAGGGAAGGTTTTTTTGTGCAGCTCAGTTTTAATGGTTGACTTTATAGGTACTTCTGGGTCTGGTGAAATCTGGTGCACCTGGGTTGTCTTGACACTCCAGCCTGCGCCTGAGTCTTTTCATGAAACTGCACCCATGCAATTCTGTATTCCTAAACAGTCTCCTCTGAGTGGTCCTGTGCTGACTGGGGGGGTGGATGGGCTGTCCTTGCTGTGTCCCAGTGTTCTCCCGGTGGGCCCATTCCCCCCACTGCCTGTGCTGCAAACACTTCCCATGGGACGGACCCTAGGATGGGCCCTGAGCTAGTCCCTTGCAATGACTCACCAGCCTCTGAGTGGCTCCTTTTTTTCAGTTGTTGTGGCCCCTCACTCCTATGTGGGTCCACGGGAACCCTATTAGTGATCTTGCTATCCTGGGGGCTACCAAGCCCCTCTTCTCCCCTGCCGCCTCCAAGCAACTTCATCTGAAGGGCACAGTTGTGGCTTTTGCCAGCTCCTGCTTCGTGTGCTCAGCAGCTCCAGCCTGAAAGTGGCTGGGGTTCGAAACAGAGTGGCTTTTTCTTTCTCTCATCATGGCTTCTCCCACCTTCATGCACTCCATAGGTCTCTCCTCCTCTTTCCCTGAGCTCCAGGGGCCCCAGCTTGGCTGTCATTTTTTTTATAGTTGTAAATTGGTTGATTTGTGGGAGAGAGTGATGCTGGGGACTGTCTATTCCACCATCTTGACTGGAACTCTCTGGTTTTTGCTTTTTGTAAGAATGATAGCAGTCACTTACATAGCACTAACTGTGCCAGGTATTGATATAAGCACATTATAGAATTTAGTAATCCCATTTGGAAAATGAGGCACAGGGAGACTGAGTAACTTTTCCAAGTTCACACAAATAGTGAGTGAAGGAAACCGGATTTAAGCTTAGGTGGTCTAGCTTCCCACCCAGTTCTCTGAGCCAGTTTACTACCTGGTCTTCTTAGGCAGACAGCTCATCAGTGAGGCATGGTTAATGTTTCCCCAACCCCTAGCAGAGGTAAAATGGGCCCCTGGCATTTTTAAGGTCTGCCTCCTCAAAAGCACATTTACACACTCAAACTATATTGTTGGAGAACAGAATTAACACTTGATATCTCAAAGGCTCTTCAGAACTGGAAAAAGGCACCAAGATTGCAGGATCTGCAGGGATGAATGCCAGAACCTGCCCTGGCCCTGTGCCTTTGGGAAGGAGGATCTGCAGAGGCAAATGGCTGTGTATGTAGCTGAAGGACTGGACCCTGAGAGCTGGGCAGGTATGGCAAGGTGCAAGATAAGTAAAAAGGAAAGCTCCTGGTCTTAGGAAGTGCACAGTCTGTCACAGGGTGGTCTGTCTTGTAGAGACAGGAATACAGAGAGATAGGTTTCTACAATTAAAAGCAATGGCAAACGTGATGATAAATGAAAATATAATCTTCTTTAGTTCTTGGGATGCAGTGGGGAGTGGTGAGGACTGTGGCCAACCGTAGTGTGTGCCTGCTGTAAAGGAGACAGCTGCTACTCAGTAGCAGCTATGTAGCCATGTGGGAATATGAATTTAATGTTATCAGATTTTTACTTTTCTTTTTTTTTTTTTGTCTTTTTCCGTGTCCGGCAACGGATCGCAACCCTCAGTGTTGCCCCCGTACCGGACCGGGACCGGCAACGGGATCGCAACCCTCGGTGTTGCCCCGCGCCTCGCTCAGCCAGTGAGCGGGAACCGGTCTGTATGTGGGATCCGAACC
This sequence comes from Galeopterus variegatus, assembly GCF_000696425.1. Classification (NCBI taxonomy): domain Eukaryota; kingdom Metazoa; phylum Chordata; class Mammalia; order Dermoptera; family Cynocephalidae; genus Galeopterus; species Galeopterus variegatus. Next base: position 74,497 of record NW_007727147.1, on the reverse strand, counting down.
CTCGGCGGGAGCGCTACCGCGCTTCCCAAGCGGTGCACCAGCGCAGTGCACCACTGGGCTGGCCAAGATTTTTACTTTTCTTGAGAGAGAAACAAGAAATCCAGATTCCTTTTAAAATAAATTAATTAATTTATTATTATTATTATTATTATTATTATTATTATTATTATTATTATATTCCAAGAGGTTGTGGAGCACCTGGGGGAGGGGCAGGAAGGAAAGGGGAGGAGGGGTTGGGAGGAAGAGGAAGGGGGGTATGGTCAAGGCCCATGGCACCCCCGTCATTCTGACAGGGGAGCCCAGGGGGCTTCTGGTGGTGGCTCTGTCATGGCTTGGCTGGATGTGGACTTTGCTGGGGCATGACTGAGGCTCTTGGCTCCCTGCAACCGAGGAGCCCGGGGCACTTCCAACAGCAGCTTTGTGGTCATCATTGGGCTGGATTCAGACATTGGGGGTGTGGGGGGTGTGGCTGAGTCCCAGCCCCCCAGAAATCCAAATTCTCATGTCCTGATTTTTTAGTGTATACTCAAAAGTAGAACATTTTAAGTTTGTTCCACTGTGGCTTGAAGAACTGGCTGTGGGAGGGTGGTGTCCTGTGGTGTTACCTCCAGTCAACGTCATTGTGAACCAATGGCTCTGGCTGAGAGAGGCCCACTGCCCCACATGGCTCTGCATGGCACACAAGGAGAGTGGTGGGTGGCTGTGGAGCCAGGCAGGTCTCTTTTGAAGAGTTTTGTAAGTCCCGGGGGCAAGGAAGACCCCAAAAAATGTGACTCTGACACAGAGTAAGCCCTCAAGAAACAAGCTAAATAAATGAGTGAATGAATGACTTTCCTAGATTTCTCAGGCCTTTGTCTTCTCACTTGAGCCATATGTCCTCACTCTGGCTCCCTTGCTCCTACAATGAACAGCCACCACAAAATCTCAGCTATCATTCAACATTAGACAACCTCCCGGTCCCACACCCCATATAACAGGGGACAGAGGCCCACAGGGATGGAGGGCCTTAAGGAGAACACACACCCAGTAAATGACAGAGCAGAGATGGAACCAGAATTTCTATTCCAAAGCCTGGACAAACACTACCTTGTTTTGCCAGTGAAGCCCTAGATTTTTATAAGCATAAGGCAAGTGGAAATTCTCAGGGTAAGACAGTGTAAGTGATCACATGGTATCAATTCCAAAATGAGTTCTCAGGAGAGCCAACATCCTTCTTTCTGAAACTTTGACCTCCACAGTAAGGTCAAGCCCAACCCTGACCACCCATCTCTGTATGTCCTAATCCCTGCACTCATCAATGGTGCAGCCCTGGAAGACAGAAACCAACAGTCTCTCATTTGGGGCATTCTGTCAGGTCTTTAAGTAAAAGGGCCTTGGGGTGCCCTTGTAATAATGATAATAGTATTGAAAAAAGCCAAAAGAGTTGGCAATAGCTCTTTGGAAGTCTCTGAAATCATTAATATTATTGATCTGGAGAGGCTTCCAGTTGGCTCTTGCTGGGTTTCTTTCCTTCTCTCAGTTCTACTAATACACACCCACACACACACACAGCCTACTACCACCACCACCACCACACAAGTGCAGAGTCAGTGCCCGAGGAACCATGTGCCCATCAGGAAAAGAGTTTGGAACAATACTCTTAGAGTCAATGAAATTCAAATGTGAGACAGTTACATAACGTCATGAATACACACAAGGAGGGGAGAGAAAGGCAGATGGCAGAGGGACCAGATACACAAGAGTAGTGAAAATATTTTTTTAAAAAGGCAGGATTTTTTCCCTCAGTGTTGATCACTTTCTGGAAACAGCACTGAGTCTCTCTGTCCTAGTTCTTCTTAGGATTTCAGAGCACTTTTCATGTCACCCTCATTGTACCAAACCCTGATAATGCAGTGGGTGAGCAGAAGCTGGTTTTCCCAAAGAGAGGTTAGGGACGAGTGCTGTCCTGAAACTCACAGCATAACTAGAGTGGAACTAGAAGCCAGGCCGCACTCCATTGCACAATGATGATAGGCTGTTCCCCAGAAGGTTGGAGGCCCAAAGGAGGGGGAAGGCTTGTCACTCTCGGAGATCTGAGAGTCTGGTGAAGAAGATAGAACAGAAACGATGTTTGAGGGAACTCAGACCAAAACAAATCAACAACTAGCCACAAATGGACAAGGCTATAGACTAAGTAACAGGATGCCAAAAACATTGGTTCTAGCAGGAAGTAGAACTGAATTTTAAAGGTGGAAGGGAATGTCATTTGACTAGAAAGGATCGAACTTTTGATATTGGGGTAGGCACCTGAGGCTTGGAGGTATGGTGTGAGCAGATGGATAAGCTGATTATCCTTGCTGGTGACCAAACAGGAGTGCAACGGTATCAGAGAGCACCTGGGTGGCAAGCGTCCTTGAAGTCGCTCTTTGGAATTAGTCCTTATGCAAGACAGTAACAGAGAGGGTGGGAAGAAGGAAGGGATTTGGACCAGAAATCCTCCTTTTGGTCATGACTATTATTGCTTGCCTCGCCATCTTGCTTAATCAGCAGTGTTTTTCAATAAAACTTGGGTTTACTGCTTTTTCTCAGGGCTCTCACCATTCAGTGTTTTCCCAGAGCCAGGGGGCTGAGCTGTGGGAGCTAGGGTTGGCCAGCTCCCTGAAAACTGCCACCTGCCGAGAGCTCCAGTTGTCTCTCTGCCATCATGATGAACCTGGTGCAGAGCGCAAAAGTGGGGCAAGTGGAAGAATGAATTGAAATAAAGGAGCTGAAGCAACCTGTGAAAAACCAGCAAACAAGACTAAATCAGCAAAGTCAATGAGGCAAATACCATCTGGCCCTGAAAATGAATGGAGCGTGAAAAGAGGCCTCACCTCCTGGGGATTTGTGCTCCAACTGGGCGCAGAGTCACATTCATGCCTGCCTGAGACTAGCCTGGGTGAGGAGGGGCAAGTGCTCATGTGTTCCTGAAGAGCGGGACATTTGGGACATTTTTTTCCTTCTGTAATATACCAGGACATATTTTCACCCAGTGGAACTCTTTAACAGGAAGGAATTATTGTTGTTATTGTGTTTCATTTCCATCTCCACACAGATCAGAATTTAGGGATCTGAGTACAGTGGAGCTGCCCATGAGAGAGGCACAGCTGGTTTGCATCTGCCTACTTGCATTCACTTGTTCATTTCTACACTCATCCTTCCACTCTTTCATCCTTCTCTTCCTCTCCTTTCTCATCATCACTGCTTTAGTACACTCCCCAATGCATCACTCCTGAATGCTTGCTAGGGCCTCCTATCTGGCTAGCGTGTCCCCCTCTGAGTCCTCCTCCACATGGCCACTGCTCACGTGCAATGTCCACCATGATCAGGCTGCTGCCAACCACATCTTTTGCAGCACTGTCTCTCCCCACACCCCAGCCTACACTCCATTCATGGTTTCGTGCTTTGGTGTCTTTGCTTATGCAGGTCTCTCTTCCTGGAACATTTCCTTTTTGTCTTCTCCAACATTCTCTCACCTATATGCCTGCTGATACTTAAATATAAAAATCAAGTGTGGCAGCCCTCGAAAACATGCCACTCAGACCTTCCACTGCAAAGATATGACAGATAGTGCCCCAGTTGCTGCCTTCTGGCTCTGCTGCCATGTTCACACTGAAGCCATGATTCCTGTGAGCTGCTCCCAGCCAATGACCGAGCACAGCCATGTACTAAGGCAGCCACAGCCAGTAACGTAGGAGATTCCTCCAATGGGAAACTGGCTGAAGGACTACCTATTGGTCTGGCCAACCTTTTCTTGGAAATGTTCTGCAGTCTGAGACTTTTCCTACTCTATCCTTCTTTTTCTCTCTCTCCTTCTATAGCTTTCAGACCTTCATTGTGGTTTGAGGGCTCTCCCTGCCTTCACTTGCTCCCTTCCCTGATGAATCTCTTCCATGGCTAACCTTCTGTCTTGGTCTGTTTTATGCTGCTAGAACAGAATATCACAGATTGAGCAACTTATAAGGAAGAGAAATTTATTTCCTCACAGTTCTGGAAGCTAAGAACTTCAAAATCAAGGCACTGACTGGCATCTGGTGTGGGCCTTTTTCCTGCATCTTAACATGGCAGAAGGCATCACATGGGTGGGTGGCAGGGGAGCTGTACTTATCCTTTTATAAGGAACCCACTCCCACAATAAAGAACCCTTTCCTGCAATAATGGCATTAATCCATTCATGAGGGTGGTGTCCCCATGACTCAAACACCTCCCATTAAGCCCCACCTCCCAACACTGCTGAATTGGAATCAAGTTTCCAACACATAAACTTTGGGGGTCACATTCAAATCATAATATCCCACCCCGGTCCCCAAAATTCATGTCCTCCTCACAATGCAAAATATTTTGCTTAGAAATTTCTTCCACCAGATATCCTACTTCATTGCTTTTAAAATCTGCCTTCCTTAATGGCCTGGGACACAAATACAATTCAACCAAGTTTTTGGCCACCTTATAACAAGGATGGCCTTTCTCTAGATTCCAATAAAATATTCCTCATTTCCATCTGAGATCTCACTACATTCTAATCATGACCACTTAAGTAATCTCTAAGAAGTTTCAGATCTTTCCTTCAGCTATTCTCTTCTTTTGAGCCCTCATCAGAATCACCCTTAATGCTCTGTTCACAACAATGCAGGCTTTTTCCATTTTGCTTCTCCAAATTCTCCTAGCCTCTAACCCATTACTCAGTTCCATAGCTGTTTCCACATTTTCAGATATTTGTTATAGCAACAGCCCCATTTCTTGATACTAATTTTCTGACTCAATCCATTTTGCTGCTATAACAGAACACCCAAGACTAGGCAATTTATAATAAATAGAAATTTATTTCTCACAGTTCGGGAGACTGGGAAGTCCAAGATCAAGGGGCTGGCATCTTGTGAAGGTCTTCTTGCTGCATCATAACATGATGAAAGGCATCACTTGTGTGAGGGGTGGGGGCTGAACTTGTCCTTTTATAAGGAACCCCCTCCCACAATAACAAATCCACTCCTACAATAATGGCATTAATCCATTCATGAGAGCAATGTCTCCATGACCCAAACACCTCCCAATGCTGCTACATTGGGGATCAAAACATAAAGTTTGGGGGACCATTCATACCATAGCACCCTCTATTTGCATCTTCTTTTTCATGAACCTGAACCAAGTTAGCATCATCTCTTTCTTGAAGACTTTCCCTTTCTCCTTTACACTGTCCCTCTACCTTGTATGAACTTTCATGATTGTGCCAATAATTCCTTACTGTAATTATCTGTTTATATGGCTATCTTCATCTCCCAGACTGCAGACTCTATGAGCTCAAGGAGTTTACTGTCTTATTTGTCTTATTAATATCACTGCCTAGTATAGTGCCGGTCATATTCAGATGCACCATAAATATTTATAAGATGAATGAATGATTGATCTATGTATTCATTTATCAGTTTTCATTGTCCTAGACTATGTGTTAGGTACTAAGAATAGGGAGATTAATGAACCAGAATCCCTGTCTTTAATATATTCTTAGGCTGGTCAGTGGGATTAGCATGCAGATAACTATCATATGAGAATGGAATAGCACCTATCAACATGGTACAAGCAAGATGAAATAAGAACCCAAAGGAAGGCATGATTGTTCTCGCTGGATAGTGGAGGAGGGAGGAAGAAGCAGGGAATGCTTCCTAGAGAAAGGAACATTTGGATTAGGCCATGTGGGATCTGTAGAATTTATACAAGGGGGGCAGGAGAGGAAGGGTCTTCCAGGCCAGAGAGACTGCATAAAGAAGGACACAGAAGGGTGATGTGATGAGGGCTGTTTTGTTAATTTCTATTATGAAAAATTTTAAATACAAAAAAGAAGATGCCTCACTTGTTTTACCTTCCCCTTTTGTCATTTTAGCTAAGGAAGGCTTTATTTATTTGATAGTTTTTGTTTACTCTGCCCAATTCCCTAGTGTCTCCATCTGCCTCAGAGCTCAGAAAGCAGCCTTCACCTTGTTTGTTTTCAGTAGCTCCATGCTGTCAATCTCCTTGACTGACTTTCCCAAGTCACATCTGGCAGGTACCGAGGCCTGGGCTGGTGCCTAGGAGGCTGCAGGCATTTGGCTAGACAAGCAGCAGCCTTCAGTGACTATCCACAGCTGACACGTCCCTGGGCAGAGAACTGACAGGCTCCTATTATCAGAGCCAATGGTCCTGAGGGTTGGAGCCGGGAGTGGGCATGAGATGGTGGCATCATCCACCCTGTCCACCATCATCCACTGTTGGAAGGAAAACTCTAGCTTACGAAGGATTTGGAGGGTGAGAGAAGAGAAATAGAAGAGAGAGGGGAAAGAACCAACTGCCTGCAGCCTGGGTGATCCTGCTTCTGTGTTGCCAGCTTTTCCTTCAGCTTCCTGTGGGCACAGAAAGAGCTGGACTCGCAGGTGGCCACTCTCAAAGATGCCTGGCTGCAGATACACTCAGTGCCTCTCAGCCAAGCTGGCTCTTCTCTTGAGCGTGTGCTGACAGCAAAGACTCCAAAACCCTGCTTGCTCCAGAGGCTGCTCTAGAAAACCTCTGGTCTTGAGACTGACCAAGGCCTAATTGAAGGTGGAGGAGGCCACTCCTGTAATCCAACTTGAGATCCTCCTCCCTGCCCCTGCCCTCCATTAGATCAGCAAAATTCCTGCTCTCAAACTTTCCCCCTCACAGAACCATGGAAACACAGAAACTTGAGACCACAGGAGTCCTCTACTCCACACCCCTTGGGGCAGCCCCTCCTCCAAAGAAAATTTATCAAGAAAGATGAGCTAGGACTTCCTCTGAGTAGAATTACCTATTTTCTAAAAAGATTTTAATCATCATTTTTAATGGTTACTTAATATTCCACTGTACATATGTGCCATAATTGAAAACATTACACAAATATTAGATGAATTCATTATTATTATTAAAATGCAGACAACATAAACAGAAAATTCCTTCTTTACATTTCTCAACCTCATCTTCCTAGAAATAAATACCTCTAATCAGTTTGGTGGTATCTTTCCATATTCTTTCGGAATGTAGCGTTTTGAAATATGAAATCTGGGTGTGATTTTTTTCTTGGTTCTTCTACAAATATGTGATCATATCTGCTCTGATTCTCATTTCCCAAGTTCTTTGAGAATGCAACATCTGCTACTGTCTCTCTAGGAGAGCTCCAAAATAGTGAAGTCCCTGCATTTTAAATTCAGTAGGATCCTACCCAATGGCCCTCACTAATTTATCCTTCTACCCTCAGGGTGGGGTAGATGCCCTTGGCTGGCCTTCCCAGCGTCTAATCCCATCTTTTCCCTCAGTGCATTCCACAGCAGAAGCTGAAAAGGTCACTTTCCCAACCCCTTCTGCAGCTAAGGGTGATTATGTGACACATTTCTGGCCAAAATGATACACAGGCAAGCATCTAAGAGTAGAAACATGGTTCTGGGAAAGCTTTAGCTTTTCCTGATATAAAAGAGGAACATGACTGGGACCACCCCTTCTTTCTTGCTTGCTTTGAGCTAATAGTAGCCCACTTGAAACTATGAGGTTATAGCCACAGCTGGCTAAGGATGCCAGAGCAGAGAGAAAGAGCCTGGGTTGCTAATGGCATCACCAAGCAGTTGGACTGATGTCAGCAGCCACCTACTCTGGATGTCTCATTATAAAAGAAAAATAAACCCTTAATTGTTTAAGCTCCTGCAGGTTGGGTATCTGTTACTTGTAACTGAATGAGAAATTAAATGAGACAGAGTATTGGTGCCAGGTACCCATTTTCGCTTTGATTTAACCTTGTGTTTTCATATGCTATGATAGCTATACAGCTTTCATATTACTCTGTTGAAGAATAAAAATGGTAATGGCAATAACTTATTCACTGACTACTTTATATACATTATCTCTGATGTTACAGAGATCCTGGGAGGCAAATTTGTTGTCTTTATTTTAAAGATGAGGAAACCAGGGACTGAAAATATCTAAGTTACTTGCCCACATTCACAAAGGATTCTGACCTAGTTCTGGCTGCTTCCATAGGTCCCATTCTTTAAGTCAGGAATCCAGTAAGAACAATAATAGTTACAGTCAGGTGGCACATGTGTGGGGGTCTGTGCCATGGTCAATGCCAGGAATAGTGGGGAACCCTTCTGGCTGTGGCCAGTGGCTCAGAGATCGGGGTCTTGCTCCCAGCTTCGCCTCTTACCTTCTGCTCTAAACCCTGGTATACTGACTTCTGTTCTGTCACCGTAAGTGGATCCTGCCCCTTTCTAAGCCCTTAAATCAGAGTTCTGATCATAGGTCTGCCTTCTTTTTACTGTAGGTGCGTTCATTGTCTCCCCTGATGTAATTTCTTAAAAATGTTTTAAAGGATACTGTTTAAAAGAACTCTGAGTGTATATTTGTGCCTGTTATCTTTTTAATAATTTGTGTAACTCTGGACAGCTTCATAAAGAGAATTAAGGGAGAATAACAGTTGTAAATGTGGCCACTATGCAAACCTGAGCCCTTGAGCCCCTACTCAATAGGAAAGGGAGGCACCCCATTACACTTCCTTTAGTCTCCCAACCAATGCATCATGAATTTAACCCAAAGCTTTGTCATGGGACTATATAGAAACCTTTGTATTCATAATGGATTTTTTGTTGTTGCAAGTGACATAAATCCAGCCCAGATTAATGTAAGCAAAAATGGAATGTATTGGTTAATGCCTTGGGAAATCTAATGGAGGAACTGGCTAAGTCATGTGTGGGTCCGGGTGAGGCAGGACCACCTCTGTTCTGTTCGTTGCTTTGCGTGTTTTTACTTAACGTTATTCTGAAGATACTAGGGGTCTTCAAAAAGTTCATGGAAGGATTCATATTATCTTTTAACTCAATTTTTTCACAAACTTTTTGAAGTACCCTTGTAGGTGCTTTCCATGTGGCAGAAAATGGGGTCTTTCATTTTCCCAGACTCAAAGACTCCCCATTAGCAGCTCTAGTGGAGGGAAACTATTTCCCACCATCTCTGATGATTAAGTCTCAGGGAGGACATGGCCTGGCTTTGGTCACATGCCCTTTTCTGAGGCAATCCCTGTGGACAGGAATACACCATGTGTTGCTTAATGATGGAAATATTTTCTGAGAAATGTGTCATTAGGTGATTTCATCATTGTGCCGTCATAGAGTGTACTTACACAAACCTAGATGGGATAGCCTACTACACACCTAGGCCATATGGTATAGCCATTATAATCTTATGGGATCACCGTCATATATGTACTTTGATTTCCCAAGCCTTGATCACAGTTCCACTTCTATGGCTGGAGTGGCTTTAAGGGTTCAGCCCTACCAACATCACATGCTGTGGGTTTCCCGTGGGAAAGAGGGTTTCTGTGTGCTGGAGAGACAAAAACAACATGTGTCCACTGAAATGATTTGAGGGGTTAGGAATGACATGAGAGAACACCTCAGCCTTGAGGCTTTTCAGGGGGGAATTAGGGCTTACAATAATGTTACTGTGATTCCCTAGGTACGTGTAGACTCTCAGCACGCTCAGTGGAGTAGCAGCTCCAGAATATCTACATCTCTTCTTGGAAGAGATACAGCAACCTGCATTAGAGGGTTCAAGGGTTCCCCTCACAGTAAGTAACCCATTGGACTGACCACTGGCTGGGACAGAAGAGGTCATACCAAATACAACCTCCAGACAAAGAAGCTGCTCAAACCAAATGATATCACACGGTTCAGAGGGCCTGGTAGAAACAGGCCCCTTCTTTCCCTCTCCACCTATTACCTGGCTGTCTTGATCCTACTGAGGAGGACCAAAGAGCTGCTTAGTCAGTAGGCCCTGACTTGGTGGCACTTTTTAGGGAATGTATTTGTTACTCACTGATAGAATTTGGATGTGTTTTCCCCCCAAAACTCATGTCAAAATCGAATCCCCAACTTGGCAATGTTGGGAGTGGTTTGGGTTATGGAGGCAGATCCCTCATGAATAGATTAACGCCCTGGTAGGGGTTAGAGTGAGATCTTGCTCTATTAGTTCCCACCAGAGCTAGTTGTTTAAAGGACCCTGACACCTCCCCCTTCTCTCTTGCTCCCTCTCTCCCTGTGATCTGCTTGGGGCTGGACTGCCATTTTCCATCACGAGTAGAAGCAGCCTGAGGCATGCCAGAGGCAGCTGTCCCAGAATCATAAGCCAAATTAACCTGTGTTCTTTATAAATTACCCAGTCTCAGGTATTCTATTATAGCAACACAAAAATGGACTAATACACTTACCCTCTGTGTTTATGTCTTTCTGTATGTGTGTGTGTGTCGGTGCATGTACACGGCTGTGATCCTCCTGGCTAAATGAACGCAGCCCAGCTCTCTACCTACTTGGTAGTGATTGAAATCCCACCACTTATGGAGTTACTCCTCCTGCTTAAGAATTATCTCCTCTTAAAAATGCAAATTCCCCAGGAGAAGGAATACTGTTAGCTTACGTATTTACGGTTAGTAAGAGTAAGCTTGCCAAGATCTTTCACAAGAAAAGCTTTTGATGAGAAATGCTGAGCTTCTTACTGGAGTCTAGTAACTAGACAATGATATCCTTGAAGGTGGCTACAACTAACTTACATTTGAGATACCGACCTGGAAAGAACCTTCTGCACAGCAGTTTCTTACCACAGGTTTTTATAGGAAGTTACTTCAAAAAGTTCATGGAAAAGTTGAATTAAAAGATAATATGAATCCACGAACTTCTTGAAGATCACTTCTTGTAGAAATAAACTTCAAGTTACCTCCAAATTTCCAGTAAAACTATGCTATACAAAACTGTAAGTGATAATATTTGGAGTGGGATGGAGAAATGAGGAGGAGGAAGCATGTCCATGATTTGGTCTTAACATAGGGTTGAAATCAAAGAAATGCTGTAAAACAGAATGGAAACACTGAGTTCATGAGATTCTGGATATTGGAGTAGGAGGCAACTGGGGGAAATTTTAGGGCCTGAATTATTGGAAATCCTGATGAGGGTCTCAACCTTCCTATAGGATGAGAGATGGAGAGGTTGGAGCTGACCTTAGCAGACTTGGGGGCAGGTGACAGATGGCATCTGGGTTACACCCAGCTGGTGTAAGGGCTAGTCATTTCCCTCCATTGCCTCTTGAATCAGGATAAACTTTTTAAATACATTTCCATTTTTCTCAGAGGCAGTATAATGTAGTGATTAACAGATCAATGTATAGCACCACACTGCTGAGGTATAAATTCTAGCACTGCCATGTATAGCTAGCTGCATGACCTTGGGCATTGTGCTTAACCTCTTCATGCCTCAGTCTCCTCACCTGAAAAGTAGGAATAACAGTAGTTCCCAACTTGTGTTTTGTTTCGTTTTTGAGAATTAAATGAGTTGATATTCTGTAAAAGGTTTGAGACAGAGCTTGGCATATGAAAAGCACTGTATATTTAGCTATTTTTATTATTTCTCCAAGGTGGTGGAGGAGAAGAACAGTATTATTAGATGTAGAGCCTGAGCACCCTATTTTTTATTTAACAGATGCAGAAACAGATTATGCTTCTCTGTTGAACAGGGTCTTCAGGAATATAGACACCCTGGAGGTGCTCTATGCCATAATGCCAACTGTGCCGGGTACCACACTTTCCTTGCTATCTGGGACTTAGATGGACAGCAGAGTACTAGTCCTTGACCAACACCAAGGGCACTGAGGTTTCTCTGTGTTGAGGACTTTGTCCTCTTAAAAATTAAGAGAGCACGGGCACATGGTGACCTGCTTTTCTTTTCTTCCGTAACCATAAGCCCTCTTCAGCCAGCTGCTCCTCTTCTATAGACATCTCCTGGGCTCTTGGGTTGGAATTGAGTGTGATGCTGAAGCATTTTGGTACATGGTTATGGTAACATATTTAAAGAGGAGGGACTCACTTCAGTGTCCAGTGATTGGGAGGCAGGAAAAGCCTGTAGTTCTCGGCTGGTTTGGGCTTGGGCAGGAAGAAAGACAGTGGATTCTTGTCCTCATGATTGGCAGGGTGAGGAGTAGATAGGTTATGTGGGAGGGGGGAGAGGCAGCGTGAAGAATGACCTGTGGTGGGACAAGCTGATGCTTAGCTAACCCAGTGCAGCGCAAACCCGGAACTCAGATATGGGCTGAGGCCAGTGCTGGATCTGCATCACTAGGAGTCAACCTGGAGTCTCACTCAATTGTGCACAGCACCACAAGCACTTCCCAGGTCCCACATTCCTTTCTACCACTAGGTATGAATGAGGAGGTGTGGGTAGAAAGTTTTGGGATCATTGCATCAGTGCTATAGGATCATACCCTTACAGTTAAAATAATCCTTGATTGCTTATTACTAATAAGCAGGACAATTTGAGAAAAAAATGAGGAGGAACCATGCAAATGTGTATTCCCCCCAACTCTCTGCCTTCTCACCTCCACAGTATAATGAATTCTTCTTACAAAGCACATTATTACCCTCAGGAAGTGATTATTGTCATATCAAAAGATGCCCCTACCCTCTGCTATACATCTGGATGTCATGGGCAAAACAAAGGAAAAACAGTAAATTATCTCATAGAGATTAAAATATTCTATGATTATGAAGTTTCTGTGCTCTAAGATGGTGACAAATCCCAAGAGATAGGAACAAGGCCTCATATCTGTCCTCCTGAATATTATGGTCTGTGACTAGAACCCCCACCCTGCCACTCTGCACCACTCCCTTAAAACCAGGACCAAAAGTCTAATCCCCAAATAGGATAAATTTTTTTACTTTTTTTTCCCCCCAGAAGGAGAGGCCTCTGTGAACCCTTATGAAACCTGGCCCTTTGCTCATAAAAATATGGTTGAACTATGTCTATTGCCTATTCAGAATTCCCGCATTCCCAGATATAGCCAACTATTTATTATATAGGCTTCGTTCAGCCAGGATATATTATCTGGATAACAACAAAAATTGGTTGTTAGATAAACTCAGCTTTTTTTGGTAAGGAACAAAAATAGTTTATTTTTATTTAGCCCTAATTTCCTCAGCATTCAAATCTTTCCTGTAGACCTCTACCGTGCTGACCTCTCTGTGTTGGGCTGGCCCAGATATCTCTTCAATTCATGCTAGTTTTCTTGCAGAAATGTGATGGAGTGGTTGCATCAAAGTCAGATCACCAGAGATGAAATCCTGGCTGGTGACTATGGGCAACTTATTTAACCTCTTTGCCTCAATGTCCACTTTTGTGAAATAAAGATAATAATTGTATCTACTTCATCGGTTTTTGGAATACTAAGTGAGTTAATACATATAAAATATTTAATTTGGTGCCTTGTGCATAGTAAGAACTTTAGGTGTTAGCTAGTATCTTGTCCTATCCATGGGCCGTACTTGTGAATGATATGCAAAGAGACAAGATGAAGTAGCCTCCAAACTGAGAAGAAACTTTGAGACTGAAAAACAAAGTAGGCAACTCCATATAGTATGATCAAGAGTTTATTGATGGGAAATTTACATACGGGAAGGACTGGGCGAGTGGTGATTCAGATGTTTGCACAGCTGCACTCCACACAATTTGGAGGGAAGGAAGGGTTTGAGAAACTTAGGGACAAAAGATGTCTACAAGATGTCGATGTGGTCAACCTCTGGATGTCTTGTGACTATGATATATTAAAAGTGTTGTGACCAATGAGCTTTTAACTTAAGGTTACTACGTGCATCAACAGGAAAGCTTTGATCTTTGACTTGTTAGCTTTTCAGTCATTGTCTTACCTGTGCTTGCCTTGCTTCAGATTAATGGATAACCTCCTAGTAAAAGACCTAGAAAGGGGAGTCATAGAAAGGGCAAGTAAAACTGAAGGGACCAGAAGATGGAGTTAGTATGGCCTTTGTTCTAACAATTCCCTAGGCTACTTATTGCTCCACATTAAATAACTACACAGGAAATCTAGACACTTGCCTGGTGGCATGAAGGATGGCTTGCAAGGGGGACAGTGATCTCTGGTCATCAGGATATATTTTTACCTCGCTCTGCAGAGATGTATATAAAATATAAAAACCAACTCATCCATTTCTATACCCATAAGCTCCATTCCCCAAGGCACAGGGAGCTTACCATCCTGTTGGGTGGAGAAGTCAAAACTTGACTTTTCTTTTCTACTGTAAAATTGACCTTGAGAATTACGTGTAAGTTGAAAAAAGAGGAGCCATGTCCCCTGGATACTAAAGGTACTCCTGTATTCTTCTAAGAGTGTCTTATTCATTCAGAAATATTTATTGAGCACCTACTATGTGCCAGGTCCTGGAAATACAGCAGTGAACAAGAAAGATGAGGTCCTTACTCTCTTGGAGCTTGCATCATCAAGATCCAACAAACTCCAGCATTTTATGAGAATTTTTCGTTAATTTCCTTTTCAGTACAACATAAGGAATGATGACCTTGAATGACCACAAAATTCTAAAGTTC